>NC_090728.1:10119241-10181741 GCF_036898095.1 Palaemon carinicauda
TCGATTAGTAATTTAATTCCATCTTCATTTCCTTTTCCTTTATCACTATTAATGTTTATTAAGTAAGGTATTTCTATTTAGGGTTTTCCCAATAGTCTTTGTAATTTTCCCAGAATTTGTCTGGGTCTTTGTATATTTGACCTAGTTTGATTATCTTTTTGTTCTAGTTATCTCTGTTTACTCTGTTGGATTCTTCAATTATTTCATTCCGGATGGGTCTTATTTGGGTGTATGTTACTCGTATCCTCCTATGTGTGTTTGATTGTAGGCAATTTAATTGTTGTGTTAGTAGTTTTAAGTAGTGTTTTTGGTATGCCATTCTCTTTATTGGAGAGACTGTTTCGATTTTTTTCTGAGAAGTCAGACATCCATTTGTTTATTGCTGAGTTTAATGTGTTTTCTGTTGTGGTTTCATTATTGTTCAGATCCATTTCTTTTGCGTCCGTGGGTTTTTTCCAAGTTATAGTATCATTCAAGGGTTCAGAGTTAGGTTTTTTTAATGTTTCGTC
Organism: Palaemon carinicauda; assembly: GCF_036898095.1. Classification (NCBI taxonomy): domain Eukaryota; kingdom Metazoa; phylum Arthropoda; class Malacostraca; order Decapoda; family Palaemonidae; genus Palaemon; species Palaemon carinicauda. The sequence goes on from NC_090728.1 coordinate 10,119,751, forward strand.
TTTTTTTTTTTTTTTTTTTGTTTTTTTTTTTTTTTTGACTATTGGTTTAGTTGAGAGTTTAATTATGAGTGGTGTGTGATCGATGCTTTAATTGGACCTGGTATTATGTTACAGTTGAGGTGTGTTCTGTTGTTTTGATTTCTCCCAGAAGGGCTGCTTATCATAGCTAAAGTCTCTTTTACCCTTTCCAAGAGAAAAGTAGCCACTGAACAATTACGGTACAGTAGTTAACCACTTGGGTAAAGAAAAATTGTTTGGTAATGTCAGTGTTGTGAGGTATGTGAGGACAAACGAGCATCTGTGAAGAATAGGCCAGTCTATCCGGTGTATGCTTAAGCAAAGAGAAAGTAAAACTTAACAAGAGAGAAGGATCCAATGTCGTACTGTCTGGCCAGTCAAAGGACCCCATAATTATCTAATGGTAGTATCTGAACGGGTGTCTGGTGCACTAGCCAACCTTCTACCAATACCGGAGATGATTGAGAAACAAAGACTTACCTGAAATATATTTCATTTACTTTCCAAATGAGAAAATCATTGAGAAGATAAGAGATCATAAGCAAACACAATCACACACACGTACACAAATCTGATATAAATAAAAAAACAAGCTCTTCAGACATAAAGTTTCCAACTTCAAAAGCTTGAATTAGCATCATTTTCATATATTCCTGACAACTGAAATTTCTTATGAATTCGATGGATTTCGGTAAGATGAATCCAAATAAATATGTTCATTACTTTTTAAAGGTAGCATTTTCTATTATCATTTCATCCTCATAAACTTAGACAATTGTAATATATCATGGAAAGGTGAAATATTCTTTCCACATTTTACATTCCTTAAAAAATAAGAAGTTATTATTGCAATTAAAAGTAAATGTTTCAATGTATTATGGCTGTAGTTTTTCTTACGTATCTTAGTCCACATATGACCTAGAACTGATGCTCATCTTTCGTGGCATGTGGAATAGCACAACCTAACAATCGTTGCGAACACGTGACCAATTCGGGAATGAAAAAAAAAATGTTTCTTTCCATATCAGAATCCGGAATTGTCTTGGTATCGGTATACAAAGAAAGAGATCAGATCTGTGAGTAGAGAATATTGGCTCTAAAATTCCATATCTATGGTTATAAATGTTGTTCTCTAAACTACTTTATAATCTACATCAGTATTATACTAAAAATTCATAAAAAGTCATTGACCATTTTATATTTTTTTTGGTAATATGATAACTTTTCCTTCTATCTACATAATATTTACTAATTATTTCAATACAGATAAAGGTAGTTCTATTTATAACCTTTAGCATCGTTAAACAATATACTCTATAGGTTTCATGAATGAAAATCATTTTTCTCGTATAATCTGTAGTGTGCGTTGCAAGTCATTTGTAAATAGAAAAAAAAATATGACAGGGGATTTGGTGTCTCACATGCATAGGTTTTCTATTAAGTCTGTCACATGATTCATAGATTAACCACATGTAAAAAGTTTTACGACGTAGTTCCAAGTAATTAATGCATATAAATTTTGTGTAGCCGGAGTTAAAGACTTTAATTTCAAAAAAAAAAAAATAAATAAATAAAAAAAATAAAAAAAATAAGAATAAATAAATAAAAAAATAGATGATACTTTCTGAGTCAGGAATATTTCCAGTCAAAATTTCACGTCAAAGCTACACCCCGACAAATTCCTGCGGTAACTTTAACGATGAAGAGCAAATGTTGAAAAGATTTTCTACTCCTCACACAAGATGTTAGACTCCGGTGTTATTTACTTTCATATATCTAACAGCTTTTCAAATGTATTCCTGGTAAAAGCGAGAGAGAGAGAGAGAGAGAGAGAGAGAGAGAGAGAGAGAGAGAGAGAGAGAGAGAGAGAGAGAGAGAGAGAGAGAGAGAATTGATAAGAGAATGCCCCTCTCGTAACCCACAAGGAAGGAAGGAACAATCAAAAGTTAACAGAAGGGGAAGTGCAAAGTGGCTGGTTGCAAATGTTTGTCCAACGCCAAAAGCATATGGGAGAATAAGTCAACCCATCAGAGCACTAACAACGTACACAATTGTTTAGAGGCCGGACTTATCATAAATACATGGCCCTTGAAGAGACTGGCAATGATATGTAGAAAAACGGACTTACAGAAAAAAGAAGGAAAGAAAAAAAAAGATATATTTTCTAATATTGTCGTCATTAATGCAACGCTAGTTGTATTGTTTAGTTAGAGACCCTGCCCACCTGCACTAGCAATGATTGATGGGTTGACCTGTTAAATTCCTTTCGCCTAGTGTTTTTCACAACAATATACCATCAAAACTACAGGGTCTCAATGAAATAATATCTCTCTCTCTCTCTCTCTCTCTCTCTCTCTCTCTCTCTCTCTCTCTCTCTCTCTCTCTCTCTCTCTCTCTCTCTCTCTCTCTCTCTATCTTCAGCATTCATGACAAATAAAAAAAAATGGTTGTGGGAATCATTTGATATATATTTTTAAAGCTAGCTGTAGTTTCAGCATCGTTGGAAAACCTTGAGAAATTCTCCGAAGACTTTTCTCCTAAACTTGGATTTGGAGTTCATAGATTACGTTAAAGGTCGCTTTCTTAATACGCTCATTCAATGAAACATATTTTGTAGCCTTCCAATCACTTCATTGAAGTGCTTAAAACAGCGATAATTTATGCGAATGAACGATTCGCACTTATTATCAGAATCTATTTTATCTTTCGATGAATCGGGAACATACAATTAGCATAAGGAATTTTTTTTGGGATGAAAGTTTTGCAAGATAATGAAGCTTAATAACCTAATATCAAGATGTTTTTTTTTCTTATCAATATATTTATAGATGATGTTAAACCACGTCCTTTAATATCCACCATGCATATTATTTTTCTTAAACTGTACGGGTGAACGTGGAAAAAAGCAGGTCTTACTATCCCATCATTTAAAACGGCAGTGTTAAAAACATATTTTTCTAAACATAGATAGGAATATATTTTTTAGAAAATAAATGAATATAAATATATATATTCAATATATATGAAAATAAGTAAACATATAGATACACAATTAGATAAACAATAAGCAAATGATATGTAAGTACTAGAGTAAATAACGATAAAAGTACATCCTATTTCCCAAATGGCTAACTTGTAATCCTACAAATTCCATGAAAAGACTATAAGAGCTAATACGCGTGGGTGAGGAAGAACGGTTGATTAATTTCGGGCAGAGGAATGGAGGCCAGTTGTCGAACTCTGGAATCTCACAACAGAGAAGATTAATATGGTGCTGAATCTTATCATCTTCCTGTACACAACTTGTTCCATTAATGTAATGATAAAAAGTTTTAAAAACAGACCAAAGTAACCAGTTACAAAAGATTAGTTCTCCATAAGTAGACTAAAAACAGCTATTTTGTTATAATGGATGGGGATATATTCGAAAGTATTGTATGCAAAAAAAAACTAAATCAGACCCGTGATAATTCCGTGAATGCTAATAATTGTACCTCACCAGGAAAAAACTGTAATTAAGGAAAAATTATATCCAAATAATAACGGTTGATCCGCTACGTCTAAAACCTGTTATTAGAAGCTGACACTATCGTTTGGTGGCACATAGTATTGATGGAATTTCATAATCGCCAACATTGCACAGACTATCATTGGTGTAGATATCCTCTTCCATTTAAGCATACAGGTTGATGTTGCACATCAACATTTAGTCAATGACATTTCATATTTGGTCAGAGTTTCATCAATTGCTCCCTGTGACTGCACACTACTCACCAGAATGCACACTGATGCCTAATCTTACTTCCTAACTTCATATTTTTGCGTTTTCTCTCCAGAACTTTGGAAGATGCCTATGCAATTTATCTACCACCTTATTAAGATGACGGGATCCCCAGTGTTTTCATATTTGGTCAGAGTTTCATCAATTGCTCCCTGTGATTGCACTCTACACACCAGAATGCACACAGATGCCTAATCCCACTTCCTAACTTCATATTTTGGCGTTTTCTCTCCAGAACTTTGACAAATGCCTAAGCAATTTATCTATCACCAAATTATGATGACGGGACCCCCAGTGTTTTCAAGATTAAGAAATTTACCTCAAGACCACTTGACAGCTGCTTAACAAACATCACTGAAATGGAAGAAATGATCCTTCCTCAAAAGACGTCACACTTATGGTCGACACCCCTGTACATCGTCCTGAAGAAGGATAGATCCCTACAACACAGTGGGGACTACAGGTATCTTATCTTAAGTACAGAGCCATACCATAACCCATACCCAACATTGCTGACATCACCACCTACCCCCAGGGTACGAAAGGGTTATTTCCAGATGCCCATGAATCAAGATGACAACACTAAAACTGTCATGACCACCCTCATCAGCGCATATATTTTTAATTACTCCCGCTTTGGCATTCTTTATTTACAGGCCATATTATAATGACTCATGGATGGTATCTTTGGAAACCTTCCTTCCTCCATATGTTACGTAGATGACATAATATTATTCTCCCCCTCCAGAATAGACCACCTACATAACTTACACATGATTTTCAACCATCTACAGTAGATCGCTCAGTAGTCAGGTACGATAAGTGTACCTTTATTGACAAGGAAGTAGTATTCTGGGGTCATAGCCACTCACCCAGGTAGGGCCAGTAAATGGCTGTTGATGACTCAGCAAGTACACCTATATGTTCTCTAAAAACCCCATCCCTAGTTCACAAGAACGGTGAGGTTGCAGACACTACTAGATACTATCCCTGTTGATCGGAGCTCGAATTATGATAAACACAATACCAGGCAGAGGCGTTTCCCTCGTTTAGGTGTAGCGACATTTCAGTTGCAAAGAAATGCTGGAGTACTTGAAGCTTTGCGACCAAAGGGAGATGTGAAAGCCAAACTCTTTGAGGGGCGTAGGGCTGTACTGGAATCCAGGGATGTACAATATCCAGGAATCGAAGGTAATCAAGTCCAGGATATATGCAAAAAGCCTCATGTAGTATCATTTTGTTTTGAAGGGTTTCTGAATGAAGTGCACTAACATGACACTCTTGACAATTCCACCAATGAGAGTGTTGAACTTATTCATGTAAGGTTGACAAGACTCAGGAACATTCTTCTTTATCCCCATGTCATACTGTTCCATTACACCTACTGGTTCTAAGCTGACATAAGGGGACAATATCGCCACATGCTGTTGCCCCTCCATCTAATAGTTAGTAGGTTGCCCAAGGCAACAGTCTTCCATTGAAAATCTACTGCTAGAGAGTTATTGGGCTCTTTGTCTTGTCAGATTGCATTATTTTCGATCTCACTCTGCTTACGGCTCATTTCCTCTTTGCCCACACATACACTTAATATAGTGGCATATCTTTTATACATTCTCCTTTTTCTTATACATCTGGCAACACACAGATGACAATAAAATTTTCTTCACTTAAGGGGTTATCTACTGCACTGTGATTGATCAGTGGCTACTTTTCCTTTTGTTTGTTTGGAAGAGATTCTTTAGTTATGGTAATTAGCTATTCAAGGAGAGGGATACTCCAAAATCAAACCATTGTTCTCTAGTTTTGAGTAGGGCCATAGCCTATGTATTATGGTGTTAGAGTTCTCTTGTTGTATGCTACACTCAGGCATACTTTCTATCTGTTTCATTATATCTTATCCTCACTGGGATAGCATATCCTAGTGCTTTTAGATAGGGCAGTATATTAGCTAATAATAATAATAATAATAATAATAATAATAATAATAATAATAATAATAATAATAATAATAATAATAGCGTTAAGGATGATAGAAAAGACGTAGTCCAGTACGCTAATAGGTACCAATTTCTGGCTTAATTCTCTTAACAGATTTTAATGGTGGATAATCAACTCTAGTATCTTTGGCACTAGATGTATTCTGGCACTTCTACTGTGACCCCAAGTGCTTAGCCAACCTATGCTGGTAAAGTAGTTGTAAACATACACAGCTGAGGTCTTTGGGTCATTATGGGTCTTGACCAAGGTAATATCAAACATAGTGACTGATATCTCCTCCCTTTTAGACACTTTTGTAAAGTGGTTAAGAATGGTAGATCCTTCATTATATAAAAGTATAACGGACAAATTCACTGATACTGGAATACCTGAAGAGTTTGTAGCCACAATTCTTCGGCCTTGGTCCACTTACATACAACCATGACATCGTTTATAGATTGGAATGGAGTCTCAATAACCTTCAGGAAATCCCTGGCCCCCATATTGAAGAGTCAATACACACTGAAGAGCTGATCCTGTGATCCTGCTGCATAATAATTATCATTGAAGCGCAGGTTTGAAAGAATTGCCTTGAAACGGTGTATAGACATAATGGAAGCAACTGCAACAGTTTTTTTTTTTAAGTTAAGTCATTCACCATAACAGAGAAAAACCAGTCCCTTATACATGATAAGGACCCGAAAAACCATGACTTTTCTTTAACATAGTGAAGGAAATGCCCACACTCTTTTGTCTGGAATGCAGACTACTTTGGTAGTCAATACATCTCCTCAAATCAGACAGGAAGAACTACTGGAATGCGGAAATAGCTGCCTCATGAAGGCAGATTGTGAGTGAATATACTCATGTCAGGACTGTTTTTCTATGTTTCTCTTATTACATGGTCGAGGCTTTGTGGAAGGATGAATCATCTTCCTCTGGCATTTGGTGAAGGACCACAACATTGACCCAGCGATCTGAAAAGAGAAAAAAGAATGAAAACTGAAACGGTAAATATATCGCGAGAGTGTGCGTATATGTTGGCAGTAAGTGTGGTTATGTGTACAGCGAGTGTGCTTTGTGTGTCTATAGTTGGGTAATGAGTATGTGCATATAGTTTGTGTAACAAAAAAGGTATCTTTTGATGTATCAGAAGGAAGTATATATAGTAATTGTAAAAAAAAAAAAATTTATAAATGGCAACCTAAATTCAGAGCTTTATCCTAGAGTCATTGATCCATATATCAAGGCACTTACCCCCAATTTCGGGGGGTAACCTACATCAAATAAATAAAAAAAGGGGACCATTCCCCTCAACACTCCTCCAAGCCTGACAAGGGACTCAACCGAGCTCGGCTGGTACTGCTAGAATGCCAGAGCCCACCCTACACCATTATCCACCACAGATAAAGCTTCATAACGCTGAATCCCCTACTACAGCTACGTCTGCGACAATCTAAGGTGACCGGAGGGAGAAGCAGGGCCTACCGGAACTGCGGCACAATCGCTCGCCATTCATTCCTATCTCTAGCTTGCTCTCTTGCCTCTCTCACATCTATCCTCCTATCTCCCAGAGCTTTCTTCACTCCATCCATCCACCCAAACCTTGACCTTCCTCTTGTACTTCTCTCATCAACTCTTGCATTCATCACCTTCTTTATCAGACAGCAATTTTCAATTCTCTTAACATGGCCAAACCCCCTCAACACATTCATATCAACTCTAGCTGCTAACTAATTTCTTACACCCGTTCTCACACTCACTACTTCGTTCCTAACCCTATCTACTCGATATACACCAGCCATACTCCTCAGACACTTCATCTCAAACACATTTGACTTCTGTCTCTCCGTCATTTTCATTCCTCACAACTCTGATCCATACATCACAGTTGGTACATTCACTTTCTCACACAGAACTGTTTTTATATTCATGCCTAACTCTCTATTCTTTACCACTCCCTCCACTGCCCCCAAAACTTTGCATTCTTAATTCACTCTCTGACGTATATCTGCTTCCACTCCACCATTTGTTGCAACAACAGACTCCAAGTACTTAAACTGATCCACCTCCTCAAGTAACTCTCCATTTAACATGACATTCAACCTCGAACCACCTTCCTTTCTCGTACATCTCATAACCTCATTTTCACCCACATTAACTCTAAATGTTCTTCCTTCATATGCCCTTCCAAATTCTGTCACTGATCGGCAAAGTTTCTCTTCTGAGTCTGCAACCAGTACTGTATCATTCAAAAACAACAACTGATTCACCTCCCATTCATGATCATTACCATCTATCAGTTTCAATCCATGTCTAAGCACTCGAATATTCACCTCTCTCACCACTCCATCAACACACAAGTTAAACAACCATGACGACATCACACATCCTTATCTCAGCACCACTTTCATTGGAAACCAATCGCTCACTTCATTCGCTATCCTAACACATGCTTTACTACCTTTGTAGAAACTTTTCACTCTTGTAACAACCTTCCACTAATTCCATATAACTTCATCACATTCCACATCCCTTCCCTATCAACTCTATCATACGCTTTCTCGGGATCCATAAACGCAACATACACCTCCTTACCTTTTGCTAAATATTTCTTGCATATCTGCATAACTATAAAAATCTGATTCATACATCCCCTACCTCTTCTAAAACCACCATGTACATCTAAGATTGCATTCTCTGTTTCATCCCTAATCCTATTAATCAGTGCTCAGCCATATTCTTTTCCAACCACACGCAACAAACTAATACCCATTGAATTGCAACGCTCATGCACATCTCCCTTACCCTTATATAGTGGTACAATACAGGTAGAATCCCAATCTACTGGTACCATTGACAACATGAAACACATATTAAACAATCTCACCAACCAGTCAAGTAAAGTCACACTCCCTTTTTTCAACATATCAGCTCTCCCATCATCCATACCAGGGGCTTTTCCTATTTTCGTTTCATCTATTTCTCTTCTCATTTCCTCTCTTGTAATTTATCTCTCATTCTCATCTCCCATCACTGGCACATCAACACCTGCAACAGCAATTATAACTGCCTCTCTATTATCCTCAACATTCGGTAAACTTTCAAAATATTCCGCCCACTTTTTCCTTGCCTCCTCTCGTTTTAACACCCTTCCATTTCCATCGTTTACTGTCTCTTCAATTCTTGAACCAGCCTTCCTTACTCCCTCCACTTCTTTTCAAAACTTCTTCTTATTCTCTTCATATGAACGACCCAATTCCAGACCCCACCTCAAGTCAGCTGCCCTCTTTACCTCAGTTGCCCTGTGCTTTACTTCCACATCTTTCTCTCTATATCTTTCATACTTCTCTATCCTATTACTCTGCAGCCATTCTTCAAATGCCCCTTTTTCTCTTCCACTTTTACCTTCACTTCTTCATTCCACCATTGAGTACCCTTCTTCATGCTGCCTCCAACAAACTTCTTGCCACACACATCACTTGTAATACCAACAAAAATTTATTTTACTAACATCCACTCCTCCTCTAAATTTCCAGATTATCTTACTTTCCCTCTGTCATCTGCAATTTTCAGCCTTTCTTGATATTCATTTTTTACCTCCGGTTTTATTAACTGTTCCACCCTAGGTAGCTCCCTTTTACATCCCCCCACTCTATCCCCCACTATTTTGCTACAAGTAATTTTCCTTCCACCAAAAAATGATCAGACAAACTGTTAGCCATACCCCTAAACACGTGCACGTCTTTAAATCTAACAAACATTCTTTTAGTTATCAGCACATAATCCATTAAATCCTTTTCTACGACTCTTCCATTTGCCACTCTTACCCATGTATACTTGTTTTTATCTTTCTTTTTGGAAAATCTAGAACTTATCACCATCTCTTGCTCAACACACCTATCTACCAGTCTCTCACCTTTCTCATTTTCACCTTGTCTGCCATATTTCCCAATGACACCTTCTACCTCTCCAGCACCCACTCTAGCGTTTATGTCACCCATGACAACCATATAATTCCTTCTACCCAGTTCTTCTACACACATAGTTCATTCATTCCGCTCTTATTCACTTCACTCACAACTTGGCCCATACGCACTAACAAAAGCCCAACATAACCTACCCAACCTAACCCTTACCCACCTGATATCTCCTTCCATTCTACTACTTTACCTGTCATCCATTCACTCAGTTATAAAGCCATAGCCCTCACTTACTCTTCCCCTTTCAATTCCAGACACTCTACCAGCCACTCCAACAAACATAACTTCACACTTTTCTTTTATTTTTTTCTCAAACAAGGCCAATATATCCATCCTTTTATTCTTAAACAAACTTCTAATCTCAGGTCTTTTACTCTCTATCATACTACATCCACGCACATTCAGACACCCCAAAAAGTAGAGTAAAGGGAGCAGTCACTCTTCCCCCAGCTCTACCTCTTCGATGTCTCACAGGACTAAAAAATACAGAAGAGGGGTCCCTGTCCCCTCGTCCCGTCCATTTTAGTCGCCTCTTACGACACGCAGGGATACGTTGGTGCTATTCTAATTGTTGTTATGCCTCTGCGGTCATAGGGGGCATAAAAAGAATAATTGGGAATATAATTTTAAAGCAACTCAAGAGCAATCCATTTAGTGTTACTTCCTACTTCTCCAAGAAAGTATTGCTATGACCCTAATACAGAACTTTTAATCGGCAATAAAAGAAAGAAAAACTGAAATTATGTTATGAAAATAGTTACCACTCTTCCCCCCAAAAAAATCTCTCTCTCTCTCTCTCTCTCTCTCTCTCTCTCTCTCTCTCTCTCTCTCTCTCTCTCTCTCTCTCTCTGCGCACGTTTAATATGACTGCAAACTAAATAACAATAAGTATAGTATAATATGTCTTAACATATCAACAAGTATGGTGATTATAGGAAGGATTTGGCCCCGTAAATACTTTGTGGGTCGTTGACCGCACTGGTTATTTTTTTTTTTTTTTTGGGGGGGGGGGGGGGCTGATAAATACCGAAGTAATTATTGGTTATTCATATTTGTTTTATTTATCATGCGAAGTTTAGATTTTCAGGAGTTGCAATATTTAACGAAAAGTTATACATTTTATATTGATTTTATATAAATAACTTTGGAAAATTTAGATACTTAGTTGATTTGTAATCGTATAACCCTAGTTTTATTGCCAGTTTAAAGTATTCATTTAGAGATAGGATGAGAAGAAAAGGAAGAATTGTAGAACGAAATGTAAAATTTATCGAAAGATTTGGTAAATACCAACGAAATCACTCCTAATTACCCAATTACCCAGTTATCATTCTTTTGAGCCACAAGAAATACTTGGTCGTGACCTTTCACCGTTGTACAGTGTTTGTAAAGAGTTATTCCTTAAGAGAAATTAACAAAGGACAAAGGCGCTTTCATAAGGAGAAGACATGATGTCACTCATGTTATGTTAAAGAAAGTAAGGCTAAAACAGTGTTGGGCATGATGAGTTTATGATCAAAGGTGGATGCTTTCTTTGGGGAACTGTCTCCTTAATTTCAAAGAAAAACATCATAAACTTTACCGTAAGTAGATTGTTGCCTAACATTTCTGATGTCGATACTTTCAACTAAATAAATAATGGGATCCTAAACTAATTATCTCTCTCTCTCTCTCTCTCTCTCTCTCTCTCTCTCTCTCTCTCTCTCTCTCTCTCTCTCTCTCTCTCTCTCTCTCTCTCTCTCTCTCTCTCTCTCTCTAAAAATCTTATTTTAATTTTTCGCGCCAGTTTGATATTCCTTAAAGCTAAAAAAAAAAATCAACCCACAACTTTCTCCTTTTTTTTTTTACTTCATTAATCGTTCCAGACTTCTTTGTAGCGTTACATACTTCAAAAACGTCCTTTTTATGCACCAGCCAATAAAATACTAAAAGGAAGCTCTTCTCAAGTATCTAAATTAGTATGATTAAGTAGGAGCTGAAGTTTATGGATACCTTTAGAGTTCAAGTTTTACGAAAGCTTTATAATTTGGTGTTTATTGAGCAGAATGGTTCCTTGTTTCCCCTGACTGTTCAAAGATCTTGATTCTCTAATTTTTTCTGAAGGCTGTATACTAGGAGTAACTATTAGGGTGTACGGAAATGGTACCTAAAATAAGTTTTCATTTTTAAGAAATTGTTGAGAAATCTCTCTCTCTCTCTCTCTCTCTCTCTCTCTCTCTCTCTCTCTCTCTCTCTCTCTCTCTCTCTCCTTAAATACAAGTGTGAAGAACAATATATATCTATTTTCAGCTTCAAATCCAAGTAAAGATTGCATGTAGCTACCTATTTTCTATATAAGGGAAGAAAAGATAACACAGAATGTAATTAAAAAAGGTCGTTGCTATTTGATAAAATATACGTCCATCCCAAAGTATTGCACCAACCTTGTTTCATCCCATCACTGCCATTCTCTTCCGTCACGTTGTTGCATCAAAGGAGATAAAATGGTGGAAGATTATTGAGTGATGCCATCAGAAATTTCTCTGAGACTTCATTATTTCTAAGAGGTTTAATATAAGCTCTGAACACTTATTTATATAAGGATTTCATTCCAAATCTTTTTCAATCTGTAATTTAAAACCTGTATTATAAATATTCTTTCACACACACACACACACACACACACACATATATATATATATATATATATATATATATATATATATATATATATATATATATATATATATATATATATACAGTATATACACACATACATATATATATATATATATATATATATATATATATATATATATATATATATATATATATATATATATATATATATATATATATATATATATATATATTAGTATATACATATATATATATATATATATATATATATATATATTTATATATACATAAATATATATCTATATCTATATATATCATATATATATATATATATATATATATATATATATATACATATATATATATATATATATATATATATATATATATATGTATATATATATATATATATATATATATATATATATATATATATATATATTTATATATACATAAATATATATATATATATATATATATATATATATATATATATATATATCTATATATATATATATATATATATATATATATATACATATATATATATATATATATATATATATATATATATATATATATATATATATATATATATATATATATATAGTTGTTATTGATGGGCACCATACTGAGTATAGGAATGTGTTATCCGGTGTTCCACAGGGTAGTGTTCTTGGCCCATTACTTTTCATACTATATACACATGACATGTGGTTTGGCCTAGAAAATGAGCTTGTTGCATATGCAGATGATGCTACTCTCTTTGCATCAATTCCATCCCCTGAATGTAGATCTGGGGTTGGTGAATCCCTTAATAGAGATTTAGCTAAAATTAGTGCATGGTGCAAATTATGTGGTATGAAGTTGAATCCTAACAAAACTCAAAGTATGATTTTAAGTAGGTCAAGGACGGTGGCTCCTCAACATCCGGATTTCAGTATTGATAATGTTTATTCAAATTTGTATGACTTTAAAAATTTTAGGTGTGATTCTCGACCGCAAATTTAATTTTGAGAAACATATAAGGTCTGTGTCTTCTTCAATTGCACAAAAAATTGGCTTATTAAGAAAGTCTTTTAAGATATTCGGTGATCAATCTATTTTGAAGAAGTGTTTTAATTCTTTTATTTTACCTTGTTTTGAGTATTGTTCTCCTGTCTGGTCTTCAGCTGCTGATTCTCATCTTAATTTGTTGGACAGAAACTTACGGTCTATTAAATTTCTTATTCCTGACCTAGATATTAATCTCTGGCACCGTCGTTCAATTAGTTCATTATGCGGGCTGCATAAGATTTTTCATAACTCTGACCATCCTTTACATTCAGATCTCCCTGGACAATTCTATCCTGTTCGTAATACTAGGCAGGCAGTTCATTCTAATAGCCAGGCCTTCTCCATCATAAGGCTCAATACTACGCAGTACTCTAGAAGTTTTATTCCAGCTGTTACCAAATTGTGGAATGATCTTCCTAATCGGGTTGTTGAATCAGTAGAACTTCAAAAGTTCAAAGTTGGAGCAAATGCTTTTTTGTTGACCAGGCGGACATGAGTCTTTTTATAGTTTATATATGCCATATTTGTTTTCGACGTTGTTAATAGTTTATATATGACATATCTCTTTTGACATTATTTTTTTTAGAATGATTTATTGTTATTTTTTTCTCTTCGGTTATTTATTTCCTTATTTCCTTTCCTCACTGGGCTATTTTCCCCTGTTGGAGCCCCTGGGCTTATAGCATCTGGCTTTTCCAATTAGGGTTGTAGCTTGGATAAGTAATAATAATAATAATAATAATAATAATAATAATAATAATAATGATAATAATAATATAACAACAATTTCACAATAAGTTTTAACACTGATAATGGAAATCGGCAAGATCACTCGCCGAAAATAATCTATACATAACAATGTGTGCAAAACAGAGTCTACAGTAATATACAGGAACACAGTCACTATATTTAACGGAGATTACTATAAATATAATTACCTAAGTAATTGCCTTTTGCTCAGGTTTTTCATGATTCGATCTTTTTTTGACAAAAAAAAATTTTCTCTGCACACGTGATGGTTTACTTTTTTGTTTAGCTATTTCATTTATAGTCACTGAAAATTGGTAGTTTCAAATGAAATGATATGACTAGGCTGAAAAGCTGTGAAAAATTATTGATTGATGCCATCATGAGTTTCTGGGTAACTTCTTTGCTCCGAGAAAAATAAAGAATTATTAAAGAATATTGACCTATGGTGTTCATTCTAAGTATTTTTCTGTTTATAATTTCATGTCATTTATTCTTTATATTTTTCTCATAGGTAAGAGACCAGTTTAGCAATAAGTTTTAGTATTGATATTGGAAATCAACAAAATCACCTAAGAAAATAATTCATAGTTCCTAATGTAGTCAAAACAATGAAGTCTGTAGTAAGGTACAAGGACACAATCGCCTGATCTAAATGAGATTATCGGACACATTATACACATTCTTACTTAAGTATATACATAGTATTCCATATTATTGGTATTCCGCAATTACCTACTCACGTCTTTTGTATTTCTTATCTGTATTGCTGTTGCCTTTTACTCAGGTAATAAAAAAAAAATAGTATTTATAAGATAAAAGTCACGGACGGGCAGAAAAGTTGTGTGAATCTCACTGATAAACAAGATATGTATCCTGCCTATAGTAAGTCCTAAGGCCCTTCGCAAATGCAGGTATGTTTTTCTTTTTTTTCTTTTTTTTCGAACTTCCCGCGGTTGAATGGTTATCATATAGTTCTAGTAATGTCTCTGAGCCTTTCTTGAATTGTTAGTAAAATCCAGATTATTAAAAGATTTTATAGACAACAAAAGACATCAGTGGCCCAATGTGGCTTACAACATAATTGCTATTGTCATTGTAACTCACAAAATGGCACCATTAGAACTTCCAAGTAGATAATTTATTTCTTTAAAAATCAAATTTTGATAACAATAATGTGAATAGCAATAAAAAATGTTTTAGTGAAAGCAATCCAGCAATGAACCTTTTCCAATACGAAAAATGATACCATTACCTTCGCCCACTTAGTTGCGCTAGTTACGCTAGCGGCCATATGACGTTTTGGGTGGTATACCCTTACCCATAGAGTCACAGCCCCGCTTCCCCCCCCCCCCCTTTTTTTTTTCCTAAAGATGAATTATTTAGTTATTAGAAAATCATAGTTTTGAGTCTGAGATCTTTACACAACATATTGAAAACCTCGTTTACACATGTACCATGTAGACTTCAAAAATGGATTTCATCGCCACAGATTCCGACACATTAACTCATATATTTCTTAATACTGGTGCTACATGAGCAAAAGTAGTATCAAAATGTGCAGAATGATAGCGTGCATATATTTAGAAATCATTTGTGATGTAAGAAAGGTTTTTTGTGTAACCTACAAACAAGAAAATATTTTGCACAATAAATTAGATTCGCTTTTACTGATTATTATAGACTGAACAATTAATTTCTTCAGAAGTAATTGAGTTGAATTACTAGATATTACCTCAAATTAATCGGCATTCATCCTCATTTTTAGAAATAGGAACTATGAAAGTAGATAAGTTTATTTAGTAATCATTATCATATCGATACGCCATCCCCTAAAAGTAATCGACATTGCTATATTTATAATGCAAGCAATTGAATTGATCAAATAAGGATGGTTTCAAATCCAGTTGAAGATAATTTATTTTGTTGATTGTCTATTACTACAAATACTGATGTATACCTCATTATTAGTTATTTAATTTTAGATGCATATGCTAACAATTAACTTAAAATTATGCAAGGTGTAGAGATATATTTTATTATGGGTCTGATGGTACCTGTGGAAATCATCGTATAATTAACCCTTACCACTGCATTATGTTTTAAACCACTATATTTTATTCTTAAAAAGATAATACCACAACTTTTCAAGAAGTTAGCGTCCGTCACTAAAGGGAAGTTGAAATTACATTTTTTTTTCCAGGCAATATGTATTAAGGGTTCTATGTTTCCTAAACTTTTATAGCTAATTTCATTGCATCTTTAGCCTACAAGTTCCCTTTCTGTGAAATTCATTTAAAAGAACACATGTGACATATATGATATTTCCATTAACTGAATACAAATTACCACTATTACACTTGATTTATCGGTACCCTTAGAGAAATTTTATTTACTGGTATTTGACCTATATATGTTTTGGCGAAATTGCAAATAAAAAGGAAGCACATTTCTTAAGTTTCTGTTCAACACACAGTCTTGTCATTGGAGGTACTTTTTTCCAGCACAAGATAAATTCACAAATATACATAAACTTCACCATATGGCAATTACAAAAATCAAATAGATCACAAAACCTTTAATTGAGAGAGAAGGAGGACTCTGGGGAATGTAAAAATCTATAGAGGTACAGATATTAGTAGTGATTTCCAGCTCCTCATTCCCACACTGAAATTAAAACTGAAAGCAACTAACAGAACTGTAGATAAAATACCTCTATTTGATAAAACTAACCTTCTAAAAGAAGAGCACAAAAAATAATTTGCAATGGAACGAAGGAATCGATTTCAGGTCTTAAGAGATGAAGAGCAGACAATTAATGAAGAATGGGGTGATATTAAAAACATGTATCAGTCAGTTGGTAGTGAAGTTCTGGGGCACGCACAAGAATAAAGCCATGGATATCAAATGATACGTGGGGTACAATAAAAAGGACACATAGATAGAAATTTATTGTTGAGAGTTTTGAAAATTGCTAGTGAGGTGAAAGGAAAATCCAGGAAATACTGGAAAGAGTATTTAGGTAGAACGGGTAACGCTGACAAAGCTATGAATTCAGGGAGTGGCTATGGTGTACGAATTGCTCATAGAATTATTAATAAGATCTATACTGGGACGACAAAGAAGAAGAAGCATATACCCATAAAAAAGAGAGATGAATCTGCTATAACAACAGATGATGAAGAAAGACAACGTTGGATAGAATGCTTGATGTTGTTATGCAGAGGAGATAGGAAGGTAATAATTTGATTGATATATCTGAAGTTGAGGAAGACCTTAATATGGCCATGAATGAATTAAGTCTGAAGTCAAAGCTATCATTAAAAACACTCATGAGATGGAATGCCCATGGATACGATGGAATAACTGCTTAGATGATACTGGCTGAAAATTAAGTAACCCTCAGAATACATACAAGATTATTTTGTAGAATGTGGCATGAACAGGCAAACCCTGGTAAATGGGAGTTAGGAGTGCTGATGGAAATGGCCAATAAAAAATGAAAAATATAATGAAAACTGTGTTATTGTAATAATTACAGAGGCATTACACTTCCGTCAGTTGATATGGAAATATATAATATGCTTATTCTAAAAATACTAGAGAAAAATGATTTTGGATTTCGAAATGGTAGTTGTACTGGCCAAATTTTCATTTTAAGACATGTTGTACAGCAATGCATAGAATATGGAAATCGACTTTTGATGGCATTTATGAACTATGATAAGCCTTTGATAGTGTGCACCGACGACAATTTTGTTGAGAGTCCTGCGTTGTTATGGAATTTTCACCTTCTCTCTATAGATTATTTGCTTTAAAATATCTAAGAATATGGACAGATTTTTTTTTACGTTTGTGTGTTCTTATCTAGAGAAAAATAGCAAGTAGGCCATAAGTGATATGTTTCATGAGGCAATAGGTTTCACAAGGCCATTAGGAACAGAGGCTATTGTTCTGAATTTTGGATCAGTCACTGGTAGATGATATTCTACCGGGTGTCCATAGACTTTAGTAAAGATATGTCCTGTCCTCTGTCAGTAGAATTTATTAAATTAGAAGAAAGATAGTGTACTACTTAGTAAAATGATTAAAAATAAAATAGGAGAGATTAAATGGATAAATCTTTTCTCATTAGCTTTTTAAACAATCCTTCCTATTAAAACTCATGCTAAAAGTATCATTGAAGCCCCAATCACTTCTTTAGTATATTCTACTTATTCATTTTGTTCCAAAAACTATTAGCGCTGAAATTGACCCCTTGTTTTATCTTGATGACAAATAGATTCTCTTTCTATTGACATATCATTTCGCATGTTTTGTAGCTAATTTATACACACAAACAATTGAAGAACGAAAGGACTAAAAATTACTGGATGCAAAATATATCACAACTAGGTCAATAAAGTAAAATTCCCTAGACGAAGTTAATGTCTTCTCTGATTCAAAAGATTAATAAACGTGTTATATTCACTTTGTTCTGACTGGAGGCCATTGTTCTATAGACAAAGGAAGCTTCCCTATAGAAAATTAAAGATTTAAATAAGGTAATTTAAAGAAAATAGTTTGACTGAGGTACATGAAACAAAGGAGTTGACAATATGATGGGCGCAATATTTTATGTATGGCAGAAAAACCTTTGTACGTAGGATAACAACTTGCCTTCACAGCCATACTTAGGTGAAGTGTTTCTGAATAATGACTCATTGCAATATTCATTGCCTGCCAGGATACTCAATTTAATAGGGAAGATCACAGTAAATTGAGTTCCTGGTAAGCAAGGAATCTTGCAATGAGTCATGTACAACTTGATTTGCTTTACTCGTACAGTCGAAGTAAGCTTTTAACAGTAAATAAACCAATGTTATCCTATTTTGAAATGTTTGTGGATATGTTTAAAGTATTACTAGTAATTCCAGAGACTGATGGTTTAGAAACCAGCCAGACGCGATGGTGGTTTCCAGGTAATATAATAATTTCCCTTAGCATCTCCAACACTTCTTACCCAATTTTCGATATTCGGAATTTATTCTAACTGTCTGGGTGACTGCTCAAAAATAATTCTTCGATATCGAAGTTTAGTAAAGTATTCTATTCTTCACTGGTATATTTCTTTCATAAGACATAGCCAATATTGTTTATGAATTCAGTTGTCATAAACTCTTGAATTATTACCGATATCGATATTCATTTCATATCGTCAATATATGCATTGTACTACATGTTAGCTGAAATTAGAATCAGTCAATAGCAATGTTTTCAGTCATGATCTTTACTCATGTATCATCAATAATTCGTGACGACAAGATGTAATTTCAATATTCAGTTAGCAATCTCTAATATCACTCTCCCTACTAATATAAGTGAATCTCTTCTCATGTAAGTTATTGTGGAATGTTGGAAACTTTTTTATGCAACACAATGTTTATTGTTTATGAACACTTAATCAAGCATTGACAACATCTCCTAAAAATTCAATTTCAGTGAAAAAGAAAAAAAAAATGATTTTTTTATGTCCATTTCACTCATGTTAAATCCATTAAACTTTTCAAATTATTTAATTTGTCATAACATAAAACAAAATCTCTTCGGCTGATTCAGATTTATATTTGAGATAAACAGATCTCGTCTTAGAAAATAACTCAATGATATTCATGATGTGGAAAACAATTAATGACCTTTCCGTAAAAGATAATAGTACTAGTAGTAGTAGTAGTAGTAGTAGTAGTAATAGTAGTAGCACAGAAATAAAAGATAAGTAAATTAATTAACAACTTGCGAATAATAAAACCCGTTATATGATAAAAGAAAAGAAGAATGATTTGGTAAAAACCAACTCGTATTGAGGAAATTTATTGAAAATAAAGCAAAATATAAAATAAAATTCACCAGCCTCTCCTTAACTATCAAAATCTGATATCTGTGACAGCCAGGAGGCACCTCAGGGGATTCATAGTAAAGGGAGTAGACAAAAAGGTATTAAACAGTAAAACAAAGTAATATTTCCACTGGTTAAGTGGAAAGTCTGCTGGCCGAATTACATACTATAACTCGGTAGCACAGACACCGTTGGTAATAGAAGAGACATCATTTAAGAAATTCTCTCGACATAGACGCGCAGGCTGTGCCACAGGGATAATAAAACTGTAAAAATTGTATTAGCATAATATGGTGAATAGAAATATGAATATATACTCTTTACTGCACAGAGCAATAATAAAATAACGAAATGTCAGTGGTAATCATGAATAATGTACTGATGTTGTGTTGATTTGATAGAACAGTACAAAACTAAAACAGTGAATTGTTTCATGATTTATAACGAGATTAGCTTCTATTGTTTAATGATTAATAATTATATAGTTGTAAAGTCTTTAAATACCAGTCGCTGTTTATGCAAGAATTAAAAAAGATAAGCACATTGTATTGAACCTAAAAAATCTTTCATAAATTTTCATTTATAGAATATTCGCGGAAAAAATATAAAATGCTAAAATACTTTCTCGAGATAACTACTGACATCATTAAAATAATGCATTCTTTAATAAGCAGCGTAAAAGATAAGTAATTTCATAAGTGTAATCTTGTTCCATTCAAGCATTTTTAACTTCAACATTACCAAAAATGTGACAAGTGAGTGAAACTTTTGCTGAAATTGAACTTTATGGAAAATTATAATCTTACACCGAAAACTGGTAGTGCATAGATCTTTGGCATATATTTAATCCTCTATCCAAAATAAATGATTTAGAGGAAACACGCATACACACACAAACACATTTGCATACATCAAACAAACTTGAATCACATATAGGATGGATCTCAGTAATAAACTATACTATGATCCTATTTCTTGATAGTTGTACATAATTACCCTGGTCAGCAATGAATTTTGATTAGAATATATAATACTTTTCCATGTACAATACTGCATGCGAAGCAATAAGGGTTATGAATATAATTTCTATTGGTATTTTATGTTACTGATACTACTAACAATGAAAATTCTAAATCTTTTCGTTGTTATCCGTATGAATATTGGTTTAGTTTAGTTATGCATGGCCTCCTCACAAAGATTTTAATGAAATATCATTGATTGCTTTTATAGTTGGTGAGATCTCTAGTGGTTAACTCTAAAGGTATTTCGGGCAAAAACGCAGAGATTCATATTTATATGACTATATACATAAGTGAATACCAGAAAAGTTGAGAAAAAAAAGTTGTAGGAAAACATGCGAGAAGCATAGTTATTGATGAATGTATACGTTGAATCACCTCAACGGGAGATTGGAGTCTTTTGAGGTAATTTTTTAAGTGAGAAAATGGACAATGTCAGGTTGAATGAGTAAGTTACAAGGATTTACAAGGATTCTCGATGTCTCAAAGAGTTTTTAGTCCATCAGCGGAGACTCCATTTGCGCTTTGATAGAGCGATTTAGTTTAAGCATTTATAGAGTTCGCATGATCTTGTGTAACTTATTCATGAACTCGTTTACCGGGTTACTGTTTACTAGATCTACTGGAAGTCTTTTACAACTATTAGCCTTTTTGTATATTAAGATATTGCCCCATTAAGCATTGTTGTATATTTTCAATTCCAGTTTGTATCCGTTACCTCTGAACTGATTTGTGCTAGGCGTGAATAGATTGTTGTATTCTACATTTGTTATTCCTTTAAGGATTTTGAATGCCTCTGTTAACTATCCCCTTAGCCATTGAGTTTGTAGACCAAATCAGTTCAAATGTTCCATACTCCTTCTATATCCAAATTGGGTTAGTGTTGGTACTAGTTTGGTGGCCCTAGCTTGTACTTCTTCCAGTCTATGTATATCCTTCTGAATACCTGGAACTCAGATTTGGACACTATCCTAGATGTGATCTTACAAGTGATGTGTACAACTGTGGTACAGCATTTTCGTTTTCTGTATTTGAATTGCTCTTTGTGTAACCTTTTAGTTTTTGTGCTTCCTTTTCAGCTTTTATGATTTGTTAGGTGAACTTAAAATCCTTACTGATTATAATAACTATGTCTTCCTCCTGGTCCACACTTGATATTTCATTACCCCGCAATGAGTAATCTGATTGTGGGTTACTATAACATATGTGAATGACTTTAAATTTCCCACAGTTGAAAGGTAGTTGCCATTTTCTGGACCGTTCATCTAGTTTCATTAGATCCACTCTTAAGGCTTCTACGTTTTCTGAGTTTGCATAATTTATGTATTGTTGAGTATTGCGGGCAAATTTGGCTATTCTACTTGTTAATCCTAAATATATGTCGTCAGCGTAGATTGGATAATAGTAATGGGCCAAGAACTGTTCCTTACGGTAATCCACTAATAAATGTTAACCACTATGAAGATTCTCCATTGATTACAACTCTGTTTTCTGTTTGTTGGCCAATCTTCAATCCATTCCCAATGATGCACAGTGCTCTAATTTTGACCAGTAATCTTTGCAAGAGGAATTTTTTTCAAAAGCCTTTTTAAAGCTTTGGTATATGATGTTTATTACCTTGGTTTTGTCATAAATGCTAAACGTGTTGTGGAAAAATTCCAACCAATTTGTCACACATGATCTTTTTCGTGTAAAACAATATTGGCCTACTATCATAAGATTGTTTTTCTCTATATGTTCTTCTATTGAATGCACTATAATTTATAAAAAAAAAAAAGAATTGCTAGGCACTGCAGTTAGACACACTTTTCTGTAGTTACCAGGGTCTTCTTTTGATCCCCTCTTGTATATTTGAGGAACTTTGCCTAGCTTCCATCATTGTGGCGCCTCTTTTTCGTTATCTGTCTTTTGGAACATTTTGTAAACGAATGGGGTTTTTTCTTCTTGTTCTTTAATCTCTCTTGGATGAATATCATCTGGACCTGGTCCCTTAGACTTACCTAGTCCTTTTATTTACTTTTTGACATCATCCATGGTAAAGATGATTCTATTCGATGGTTGTGGCCCTTCGTATTTGATATTTTGTTCTGTGAGGGTGGTTGATTCTAGTGAATGCATTTGTGAAATATGCATTCGTCAGTTTGGCTTTTCTAAATGATATGTTATAAGATTACCCTCCGAGGGTCTTAATAGTTTAATGTAGTTTTTGATTGGTTTTATATTTGCACATTCAAAATATTCTATTGAGTTTTTTTTTTTACTAATTGAATCAATTCTTTTTTCCTTCATTGATAATGGCCTTTCTATCTAATTTATCTACTTTTCAGGTCAACTTGTTGTGCTCAAAAATTTTCAGAATTGAAGGTTGAGGCCCCTTGATTTATGCATCCTGTCTCTACTTCTTATTGTATAGGCTACTTCTCTGTTGAACTACTTAGGTTGTATAGTTCCATTTGGCAATTTTTTCTATGCAGTATATGTTTAGTCCTTTTTTTCCATGTATATTTCTACAAAGGGGTCACATTGTATATATGTTTCCTGTTTTGTCGTATCTTAAATTCTTGGTGCATTCCTTCAGTTTTACCCAGTTACTCAATCAGTAGTCTGGCTTTTTTTTTTATAATTTTCCTTTCTTTTAGATGAAGAATATTTATCTGAAACCTAACCAATCTGAGGATAATTTTGCAAATAGTTTGCCTACTGAAACACTGGATACTAAAAGTTTTTCTGTTTTTAGCACAATACCTAGTATTTCTCCCCCCTAGTTGATTTATCAACCCACTGATGGAGGAATTCATCGTCGAAAATTTCTAGTAGTCTTTGCCCCTCTGTGTTTGTTGTATAATTCAGTGTTTCAGTTTACTACTGCATTGAAGTCTCCCATTAGGACAGCTAACTTCTTGTCCAGGTTGTCTAAACAGCTGTTCATACTGTTCTTGTGTTTGAATTAGTCGTCTGTATATTACTAGTATGGACGTTTTTTTCCTGTTGTGTTGATATTTACACCTGTCACTTCACATTCGGTTTTTTATTTAGTTTTTTATGGGGTTTAAGTGATTTCTAGAATAAAGCATTACCCTTCCACCTTTTACCTTTCATGATAAGACAATCTTTCTTGAAAAGCTTGAAACCTGAGGTTTTGTATTTTCTGATAAAAACCTTTGTTTATTTTCTTGAATCCAGGTCTCGGTAATACCTATGACATCTAGTTCCAAACTAGCTATTTTTACCCTGAAGTTTTCCATTTTTTTTTTTTTTTTTGAACTGACTGAGTATTGAATTAGGCTACTCTGAGGAAATTTTCTATTGTTTTTCTCTTACCCTAGGGATTTGCTAGTTTCCCTGATTTACTATTGTTTTAGGTTTACTTTTAGCTGCATTATCCAAATTTTGGGCCAAATATCTTTTATTTGTTGTTGGCGAGTTTCCTATGGGTATATCTTCTTCATGGCCAACTGTGTTTAAGTAATTGTTGAGTCTGAAATTAAGTTGGTTTCTGTGTACTCTTTTGCCTTCTTCTCTAAAGTTGGAGGAGCACCAGGTAGGTAGTAACTAATAAGTGCAGTGAATGTAGCTAACTTTATTAGGATAAAGCATCACTATTTATGCAAGCCGTTCCAGTCAAGAGTGGCACAAAAACTCAAACACAATGAGACAAACATGTTCAGGCATAAAAAGTTATCAGTACAAGGGGAGAGTGATAATGACAATATACATAAAACAAAAATGCTATTATAGTGTATGAGCGTGTGATATGCGTGTGGTACATGGCTCCACCCATAAAAAAGGCAACCATGGGAAATAGGGTGCCCTGCTCTTGAGAGGCGTACTGTCAGGGGGTCATCTGGTAAGGGATATGCAAGTTTTAGGCGATCAGTGGAGACACAGTCTTCTTTGCCACCCATGTTGAGGAGGAATGCTTTAGGCCTACGGAGGATCATGAGGAAAGGTCACGTGTAAGGGGGCATTAATGGTGGCTTGTTAGTGTCGTCGCGCAGATCTGTTGGGGTGTGTTGCTTAGCTTGGGGCTTGTAAGTCTGTCGGCATAGAGTAAATTTTCCTACAACGTGATGTAGGTGCTAGAGATTGTTGGACGAGGTTGCACACAGAAAAAAATTGGGCAGGAACAACCAACAAGTCGCCAACCAGTTGGAGTCCTTAAAGCAGGATATCAAAGCTTCCATAAGGGTATTGTGAAATCGTTCAAGCATACCGTTGGCAGCAGGATTGTATACAGTTGTCTAATGAAGAGTGATACCCAGGTGATTCGCAAATGATGTCCACAATTGAGTGCTGAAAATAGTCCCCCTATCGGAAGTAATATGATCAAGGATACCACATTTTGCTATTTCTCCTGAGAGTAAGGTATATGTACACTAGGCGGACGTTGCAGTTTCCTTGAAAATGGCTTCAGGCCAACGAGAGTAGCTGTTGATGACTGTAAACTGGTAAAGATATCCTTGTGATAAGGGTAGGGGACCTTCAACTTCAACGTGAATGTAGGTAAAGTGCCGCTGAGGTTAAGGAATATGTGTGTCGATGTACTTTTGAGGCTTGGCATGAAGTAAGGCCATGCCAAATGAACTTTGTTTTTAGTAGCTGTGAACTGGAACGGCATGAGGGATGTATAATGCCAAGAATGAAGTCAAACACCTGTCGATGCATGGTAGAAGGTATCCATGGTTTAGGCTACCAGCACTGACGACACAGAAGAGGGTAGTATTGGAGTCATCAAGAGGGACGTCCTCTCAGTGGAGGGATTTGCAGGATGTCCAACATGCTTGGTACTCTGGATCCTTTTGATGGGCTATTGCAAAGGCATATTAATCAATTCCAAGTGAATGGTGGTCAATGGGTTCCTTGAGATATCATCAGAACGGGATTAATTTTCGCATGAACGTGCTCAAGGGTACAATTTTACTGGGCCAAAATAAATCTATGTCATGAGCCAGATGGCCATAAATCTAAAATAAGATATCAATTTCTGGTAAACTAGGTATATATCCAGCAGAGATTGTTCATTTATCTTCATATTACTTGGGGAACAATCTGCATACTTCCTTGAACCTTGCCTTGTGTGATTTGCGTGATGATAAATGCAGACTCTTATCCGGTTGACATTATTAACATTCCACGTGTTTGACAGCAGTTGCTTCTCATTCTTCAGAATAGCCAACCATCTAAACTTAAGCTTGGATCCTTTATTCATCATTGATTTTATCCATATGTCAAGGGCAACAGATTAATAAGGCTTACCAGTCATTGACTGTACAAACATGCAACACTCCATGAATTGTGCTTGAATATGGGGAAGAATTTCCAGGACTGTTATGAAATCTGGTAAACGGCACCCATTATCATAGGTATACATCCATGGAAGCATCAACTTCAGTGGGTACTTCAACTCCACCCAGTTTCTTACACTTATAGCATGGATATTCAGAGTCAGTATCTCTATCATCTACAAGAATGAAATCCAGAATTATGTTTGTGGAGCACAATATGAGTTCTCAAATGGGAGTCAACATCCACCTTGAGTTAAGCCTTCTTTTCTCTCATTATACACATCATGAAGTTCTTGTTGATCTATTGAACAACGTAGCTTATAGAGAGACCCCTGGATCTCTTCAGCCAAAGTGGAACCTTCCAAACATTTGTTTAATGCATGGTGGAGTAAAGCGTCATAGAAAAATCAAATATAATGCTCACCACGATAGAAGTGTTTTCCACACAAAGCTTGATCCATGGATCCATCTGCAACAACACTTGCAGTCACCAGTACATCTGAAATGTCTGAGCCTTTGAACCTCCTGTATATCGCATTGATGAAAGACATCTGGATATGAAAGGGCCCCATGTCAGCAAAAATCTCTTGATTCTCACATTTCCAATTTTGTAAGCTTCGACAGGACATCATACAGAATGGTTGATCAGGATATGACATGTGATAAATCGCTTGACTTTTCTAGGTTTTTGGTGATAACTTGGCCTGGAAGCCAGGGAAAGCTGGTATAGTCTAGTATTCTGACTTTGGTCTTGTTCTGTCAGCCTTGGTTTGGGCCATTGAATGGATGCCACCTCTCATTCTTTGAGAAACTTTGCATAGACATTGTTCATCCGTTACCCTTGGTCTGATGGGAGGTTCACCATGCTTTACTGTTTTGCATGGTTCAACTCTTTTCATCTGGTTCCCAAGTTCTTTAAGACTAGGAGAGAGGAAGGAAGGAAAGGTGCTCTTTGTAGTTGGGGTATCTTCATCTGGGTTGGTAGATTTACTTCAGGTAGGCCTGGCTGCCCAAACATAGCATATGTACAATGTGATTGGCCACTTTCAGTCAAAGTGTCTCTTTTGAGGTCATCGTTGTCAACTATACAAATTGCAGGAGTTCTTTCAGAAACTTCAAATGGACGATCAACTGAAGGCTTCAAGTCGGTAACTAGCCAGAAATCTCTAAGCATAAATACATAATTTTAGCTGACTCCCATGCCATCCTTATGTAATATGTCTACCATTTCTCTGCTTTTTGCCATACCATGTAAGCAGTACAGAGAGGTTTGTCTTAAATGCAGTACATCTTCCAGTGATGTAGCTGGTCAAAATAGTTGCAATTGATGTAACTTGTGGCTTATCATCTACTTCTGACATAGTGGGGTGATTTAACCAAACGATATGCTTCAAGAGGATATCATTAAGGACTTCATCTTCTTCCAACTCATTT
Organism: Palaemon carinicauda; assembly: GCF_036898095.1. Classification (NCBI taxonomy): domain Eukaryota; kingdom Metazoa; phylum Arthropoda; class Malacostraca; order Decapoda; family Palaemonidae; genus Palaemon; species Palaemon carinicauda. The sequence continues at coordinate 10,147,545 of NC_090728.1, forward strand.
ATGTATGGGGGCTAGGCAACAGATTTTGTTTTAATGATCTGATCTCTGAGTCGCTCAGCTACATTCTTCACCAGCTGATTGTTGCTTACACCTAGAGAGGATATTGCAGCTCTCATATCATCTACTAGTTCCCTCACATTCTTCCGATGTCATTCATGGAACGCTATGTTGTCTCCAAATTCCTTGATCAGAATATCCTTCAAGAAACTAAACTTCGCTGTGGAATAGTAACTATAATTTGGAGTAATGCGTTCGTAGTCCATTAGTAGACCCTGTAGTGTAGGAATCTTAGGATCCCTCAAAAATAACTTGATGGATATGATGAAAGATTATAACTTGGGCCTCTGAAAGACTAGCCTGCTGCAGATGCTCTGTATTTTCATCAGACAAAGACTTTTGCAAAGAATTACTGACATAATTGCGCCAACATTCATGATGGTAAAAAATTTTCAATCCAAAAGCCATTCGACTGTCTGGGATAGATACAAATAAGGTATTCAATCTTCCTCATATACTCTCATCCAGCAGACAAACTGTATGCACCTTGAACCAGCTCCATGCATCTTGTGTTAGCATCAGGTTAGATTTGCCAGGATTTCTGGTTTTTTGTCCTCCCTTCATACACCACACGCAATGATTCTTATCATGAACCACTCTTATGATAGAATAAAGCTTTTTAGGCATATTTTCCGGTAGTTGTTGCCTTGAAGTTGATGCTTTAGCTACTTCTTCCTGGCCATATTTCCGTTTATTTTTCTGTGCTTGCTTGATCTGGATATAGCATTTTATATGACTGTACAGGCCTTTAGGACACTCGTCCCATTCCACTGTTACAGAGGCATGCTGAAATTTATCAAGTTTCTTTCACTTTAAGGATTTGCTCTTAAGACTCTCTCACTTTGTATCAGATATATTGTCATTACTATCATCAGATACACAGGGTTGTTGACATAAAATGCATTTTAATTCAGGCCTCAAGATTGGGACATTTCTATCTCCTCAACTTTCCATGATTAATTAATCTTCAGGTTAATTTCATATGCAATAGACATGCAATAAAGAAAACAGAAATCTTGATCAGTGTGCATTCTTTGTTTAAAGTTTGATTTTTAATTTTCTTTACTAATTTATTATGAAATTTTCCTTTTTTTTCATTTTTATTTTCTTTGCTTAACAGTGGAAATAGAATATGAAAATTTATAATTTTACTATATTTGTGATACCTATTTTAATAGAAATGGACACCTTATTTTCAGTGTTTTTGGCCATTTATTTTCCAAGATGGTAACTGCAACCGTCTTGAATTTTAAGCTTATGGTAACTCTGAATAAGGAAAACTATCATCCCATTGTCTTTTTGACACTAATATTAGTGGCTATTGATACCTAAATTGTCTTTTTTGGCCATCCACTTCAAGAAATAGAAATTAATTAGTTTTCCAATATGGTGGTGGTGGCCATTTTGGTAAGGTCTAGAGGAGCTACTTTTTTTATTTATTTTTTTTTTTAAACATCACATGCCCGTGGTAAAGCCACTGAGAAATTTTGGTGTGCTCTTCTCGGTCACAGATACCTTTAAAATGACTATAATATATGTAGGTACCATGTCCATCGTTACAGCAGCAGCTACATTTGGTAGGTCTATGGATTGGAATTGTACGATAACAAAACAAATAAATCATTAAATGAATAAAAAAATAAATTAAGCTTGGTTTTGGTATACTCATACGAGTATATCTTAGGTATTACTAAATTAATTATCAAGATAAAAGTTATGACTTTCAAGACTGGTTCTTAACAAACGAGGTCAGACTTGTGCAGGATAATTTTCCCCTTTACAAATATAGAAACAGACACCAATCTGAAAATAATCCAATAGAATTATATTTATAATTATAGATAAAAAGAAATGTTCACCCGGGGTATATAATAACACAGGTCTAAACCAATCTCTAATATATATCAACTGTTCTTTAATATATTCAGTAAGCCCGAAAACAAAAATAAAAAAATCAGCAATTGTTAAATGAAATATATATGCATGGTGTTCAGGAGCTATATCAGTTTTAGTGATTATACGGTACACAAAAGTTAATAAGAACATCATAGTGATAGGATGATATTAAACTTTTTAGAGGTTCATGTAAGGAGCAGTGACGCAACTACGGGGTAGGGTGTGGGGTGGTAAGTATTTGCCTCCTAGTTCAATTTCAAGGAACAATTCGGACATTCGTCTCCTGAATAAAAATTTACTATTTTACGTAGTGTGTGTGGTTAGTGTGTCAATTGTCACACATTCAAGTTACCCAAATCATGTACAGATTTTATCAGTATTTTATCTATCCCTGCATCGTCGAAATCAGGGAGGCTCTTAACAGGATGAGATTTATATTGTCATGGCTTTGGTTCGGCATATCTTCAGAATGGTTTTCAGGGTATTAGCGTTTTAGGAAGGAGAAGAGACAATATTCTTAATGGCCGTATCAAAAGGCAGTCACTGGAAATTTCACCAAAACTTACACTAGGAAAATAATTTTTTTTTTTATCCTATGGTCATCAATGGTCATCAATATGTAAATTTTTTGAGGGGGATGTTGTGCACCTGACTTAAAATTTCTTTTATTTTTATGTTCTCTACGGCAAAAATTTGTTTGTTCAAAGCAGACACCAGATGACAGTATAGCAGATAATTCTAAGAAGTGACTGGATATTGTTGACAGTAATTCAAACCCAAATTTCTGAGAAGAATGAAACCTAAACCAGGTAGGATATGAGCTCAATTAACTTGTGTATAGGAAGAGACATTTATAAAGTATATATGTTCTCTAAAGCTACATATCACACACAACATCACACACATACACACACACACACACACACACACACATATATATATATATATATATATATATATATATATATATATATATATATATATATATATATATATATATATATATATATATATATATATATATATACTTATATATATACATATATATATATGTATATACTCAAGCCATGTCGTCCTGATGGAAGTTCCTATAGGGTAGCTTCCTAGGGTATATTACAACTACGGCGATATTCCCAGAGAATTTACCTTAAGGTACCAGAATTCTAACTCCTGGAGCGAGTATCCCTCGTGAAAGGGATATCGCGACATATCAGAGGACGTATTCTAGACACGTCACATGGCAATCTACATCCTGGACAGAGATTTCGTCTCGTAGGAGGTGATTGGCGAGATACGAATTCGGGAAAGAAAAAGGGGAGCCGCTCCCAAGGCTTCCCTATCCCCCGATTCGTATGCGTGCCTGGCGCCAATCCTGGCGCCATCTGTATTCCTTTTTGCGTAGCTTAACAACTCGGTGTATTTTCCTGTTTTTCTCGCAAATCTTGGATTTTTCGGCTTTTCATGGCTTCTCCGTCTTCGTTGGCCTCTGATAAGTTGAGTATAGTGTCTGTTATGTATAAATGTAGGCTCTTGGTTAAATTTTGAGTGATTAATAGGATTAATCTTTGATACAAGAGCCGTAGCCTACCAGAGGTGTCCTGGACACTGTCGCTCGCTAGGTATAAATTAGTTAGTCAGAGCGACATTCCTGGTTGTTTTGCTTTAATAAATTTTAGCTATTTAGCATTACATAGGATTTCCTTTCGTGCTTAGTATTATTTGGCGAAGTATTCGCCATTCTGGCCTACGCTAGGCCATGTAGCCTAGTTGTTTGGTCCTAGTACTTCATGCATGATTTTGGTTTTTCCGAGTGTAATTAAAATTTTATTGAAGCTTTAGGCTATATTTTATACATTTTAGACTGTGTGGAATATTTCCAAGATTGTATACGTGTGAGTTTCGGTGAATTAGGTAATCGATTCTCTTGGTGCCTAGGCTAGTTGCTTATGGAGCCTTAGTATACTTTATCATACTCCCCGGTTGCTTTCTTTTCTTCGGAGAAGGTATGCAATCCCTTTCCCTCTGTTTAAGCCTTGGGCTTATCCCTAAGTGGTTTTTTCCGAATTTAATTTCGATAAAACTATACTAGGTGTTACTGTACCTTCCTGTTCCTGTAGTTATGGTTCAAGAGGGACAGAACAACAGAGTTTTTAGTCTGAGTCTGTGTTGTCTGGCTTGGGGCTGAGTCCCCCTCGCTGACCTAACACATACAAAGGGAGCTTAGCTCCCTTAGGTCACTACCGAAGATTTCTGTAGTTATGATTCCTTCTTTTGTGATCTACCAGACTAGTCCTGTTGCTGTTCTCGGGGGAGGATAAGTTCTTCCCTTGGGAGTAGCAACGCCTTCCTTGCTGTGGTGCTCTGGAAGCTGGCAAGTATTGCTGGCCTTTTCCCCTTAGATCTCCCTTAGGCTAAGATAAGTTTCTTGCTGCGGGTGATCTGTCACTAAAGCAAGGTTGGTAGGACCCTCTTGTCCCTTTCCCCCTCTTTCTTCGTAATGGCCGAGCCATTACTGTACTGTACGTCGTTCTACATCTAGACCTAATATAGGTTAGGATGTGGAATTGACTCAGCCCCTTGCCGGCCGGCAGAGCTGGCCGGCAGGGGTCTTACTGTACTGTACGTCGTTCTACTTCTGGACCTAGTATAGGTTAGGATGTGGAATTGACTCAGCCCCTTGCCGGCCGGCAGAGCTGCTGGCCAGCAAGGGTCTTATGTTTTCGAGTGCTGCCCGGACCTCTCTTGGTCCCTCATCCATGCCTGCCGGCAGAGCCGGACGGCATTGGTCAAGGAAGCCTGAATTAGTTTCTCCCCTTCCTTATATGCACTCTTTCGGTTGCCGGGCTTGGAGGTTGTGTACACTCTTATCCCGGCATCCATTCTATTTTTCTTCTAGTGCTGTACCTGTCCCGGCTGCCGGCCTATGGGGCCGGCAGCCGGGCAGGTGTAGTCCTCTGGTTCTTTTGCTGCCGGCTGGCATCGGTCTTGTACCTTTGCCGGCCGGCTTATGTCAGCCCTTGTCTGCCGGTCACCAAGAGTGTGGCCGGCAGCTGGGTACTACCTTGTGTAGTTGCTGGCCGGCAGCCATTGCCGGCCAACACTGGCTGTTACCGCCCGGCAGTTGCTGCCGACCGGCACAGGCATTTGAACCAGAGTGCTGCCGCCCTATAGCTGTTAAGTAGTATACTTTAAAGCTAGTTGTGGTGTGTGCCGGCCGGCAAAGGCAGGCCGGCACACATCCCCCTATACTGTACTAGTATTCTTCTGTATAGCATATACAGTAAGAAGAAAACTATAGTAAGGGTTTTGGTACAGCACTGTATCTTCTAACACTATTGTGTTTTCTTGCACATCCCTTTGCTGTTGCCCTCAGATAGGAAGCTGAGTTCTTCCCTGTCTATTATCCAGGATTTTAAAATCATTGCTTAGGTGTGAGCTCCACCTGTTTCCTCTGGAAACCTTGCATTGGCTACTCTAGAAGAGATAAACCATTTTGATTTTATTATCTGGAAGGCTGCAACAATGGGTTGTGAAGGAAACACAAGTGTGTGTCTTTCCTTTATGAATTGTTATGCTATACTATGCATATCCAGTGATACATAGTTCACTTGATACTCATGGAAATTTCTTCTCTTTACAGAAGGACACTCCGAAGTGGGGAAGTGCTTTCTGCAATGTCAGCAGCAAGAACCTCTGCGGACATGAGTTTTGTAGGAGACACGCAGCATACGCTGTCTCCAAGGATGATCTCCGGTATTGGGACCCTCAGGTATGTACTGTGTGCACTAACCTGATTACTGAGACATTTAAATAGCTAGGAAGAAGCTTCGTACCTGGGTAAGGGGCTTCCAAAAGAACACTTCTGGCCCTTATCTTCCAAGTGAGAAGATGAGGGCGTATCCTTTCCCTAAGGCATCAGCTGATGCAGTGATTCCCCAGCCTCAAGAGGAGATCCCCTAAGTTCAGATCCAGGTGGGTGCTGAAGTCGCGATCGCGATGCAAGACATCCAGCTAGATGACAGGATTGATGTGGACGGGTGTCAGGAGGAAGACCTCCTGGCAGAAGCCCAGGATGAAGTTCAAGCCCCTCTACATCGGCCGGTCTCCCAGTAGAGCTGGGACAGGCCCTCTCTTCTATTGTTGGAATGATCCAACAAATGCAGAAGGAGAATCAGGAGAAGGCGGCTGCAATGGAACTGCGAATGCAGTGCCTTGCAGAATCACATGGGCCACAGAAAAAGCTCAATGTGAAAGACCTTCCCTTGTGCTCAGATGCTAACCCATGGAGGTATGCTGAGCACATGCCGATGACGACTGGAAAGATCGTCATCTCGGATAAGCTGGGCTCAGTTCCCCTGGAGGGTGGAATTCTGGCCCAGCAAGGCATCATATCCGGACTGTTATGTCCGGCTGAGGAAGGAACCAGCTTCAAAGGAGGAGACAGAGCCGAAGGAGGTCATAGTGATGGACCATGCTAAGGCTCAAGCTCTACTTTCATCCTCGATGAAAGAGAGGGGCTTCTCTAACTCAAAGGTAGCCGCATTGAATAGGAAGCTCCCTTCCTTTGTGTCCTCGCCTACTAGAGCCTTCCCCTTTTTACAGAAAGGGTTTCTGGCTGTAATAAAAGCAATCGAGGCCGGCAAGTCTTGCCCCTCCCTAGAGGAGTGTAAACCCTTGTCGCTGGCCCTGCCTATGGACCACAAAGACTGGAAGGACGTCCATCTTACGTTCTCAGTGGGAAAGCTGGAGGCTGATATTGCCGGACGTCAGTTCGGCAAGGACCTCCCTAAGCTGTCTGACTTTCTTTTGTGAAGTGAGTTCGATACAAAAGAAAGACTGACTGCCTCAATGTCTCTTCAGACTACTCTCGAGACGATGGCAAGTGACCCCAAGGTCCATGAAATGTTCAGGGTAGTGGCCAAGCCTCATCTGGCCACAGTGACGAAGGACCTTTATGGCTTCGTCAAGGCAAGGAGAGCTTGTAGGGAGTTCGTGTTTACCTCGGCTACGGTGAGGCACGAGCCAAAGAAACTAATCTCCTCCAACATTTGGGGAAAAGACCTTTTCCCTACCGACTTGGTCAAAGAAGTTGTTGATAAGGCCGCCTTGGAGAATAGAAACCTTCTCCAGAAGTGAGGCCTGGCTATCAAAAGAAAGTCTTCCCCGGATGAGGGTCCTCAACCAAAGAGGAAGACTATGAGGACTAGGCTACCGTCTCGGCCAGCCAAGCCTCTTAGACAGCAACAGCAACTGCAATTGCCATTGCCCCCAGTGCCCCAGATCGTGGCACAAACCCCGACCACCTTTCAGTGGGTACCCCAGGCCGTATCGACACAGTCCACGGCATTCACCCCAGCGTTCGAAGGGCAGTCTACTTCCTTTCGAGCAAAGCCTAGAGGAGCAGCCAGAGGCTCGTCTAGACGCCCCTCAAGGGGAAGGGGATTCAGGGGCGGTCGTGGTCAGGAAGGCAAGACCTCAGGACGGCAGTCCAAGTGAGGTGATACCGCTAGGAGGGAGACTTCTGAAATTTCGGGATCGGTGGACCTTCGATCCCTGGGCCCACAGCCTACTCAAGAATGGACTGGGCGGGAGCTGGTACAGCACTCCACCCCCGTGCCTTCGGTTTTTCCAACACTCCACCCCCGTTATGGAGGAGTACGTTCAAGAACTGTTGGAGAAAAAAGGTGATCCGAAGGGTGAAGCCCATCAATTTCTAAGGGAGGCTGTTTTGTGTTCCCAAGAAAGACTCGGAAAAGCTCAGAGTCATTCTGGACTTGTCGCCACTCAACAAGTTCATAGTGAATTGCAAATTCAAAATGCTAACACTGCAACACATAAGGACCTTACTGCCCAAGAGGGCATATTCCGTCTCTATAGACTTGTCAGACGCCTATTGGCACATCCCAATTAGCCATCGACTCTCCCCCTACCTAGGGTTCAGGCTACAACGAAGACTATACGCCTTCGGAGCCATGCCATTCGGGCTAAACATAGCCCCAAGGATTTTTACGAAGCTTGCGAGCGTAGCTCTCAAACAATTACGCCTAAAGGGAATTCAGGTAGTAGCCTACCTGGACGACTGGTTGGTGTGGGCAGCATCCGAGACAGAATGCTTGCAAGCTTCCAGTCAAGTGATCCAGTTCCTAGAGTACCTAGGCTTCAAGATCAACAGAAAAAGTCTCGACTTTCTCCATCTCAAAAGTTCCAGTGGCTTGGAATCCACTGGGACCTTTTGTCACACCGTTTCTCCACCCCGGCGAAGAAAAGGAAGGAGATAGCGGGTTCTGTCAAGAGACTTCAAGATTCCGAAAGGATTTCAAGACACGAGCAGGAGAGAGTACTGCGCTCTCTCCAGTTTGCTTCGGTGACAGACCCAGTGCTAAGAGCACAGCTAAAGGATGCAATCGGAGTTTGGAGAAGTTATGCATCAAACGCGTGAAGAGATCTGAGAAGACCAGCCGCTTCGGCTAAGTACTCTTCTCAGGCCTTGGTCCCAAGCCAGACATCTAAAGAAGTCGGTTCTTCTTCAGCCACCTCCCCCGTCGGTGACGATTCACTCAGACGCCTCGAAGGAGGGATGGGGAGGTCACTCTCATCGGAAAAAAGTCCAGGGGACTTGGTCCAGACTATTCAAGACCTTTCACACAAAACTTTCTAGAAGCTAGGGCAATGCTCCTTACCTTAAAGAAAGTCTCCCCGCGTCACTCGATCCACATAAGGTGGTGATAGACAGCGAGGTAGTTGTGAGATACTTGAATCGACAAGGATCGAGGTCACCACCTCTCAACCAGGTGATGTTGGCCGTCTTCCGATTGGCGGAAAAGAAGAAGTGGTACCTGTTGGCAGTTCACCTTCAAGGAGTCCGCAATGTGACAGCGGACGCTCTATCCAGGTTCACACCGATAGAGTCGGAATGGTCCTTAGACGCAGGATCATTCTCCTTCATTCTGAATCAGTCCCAGAACTGCAGATAGACCTCTTTGCGACGAAAGACAACAAGAAGTTGCCCCTGTACGTGCCCCGTACGAGGACCCCTTAGCGGAAGCAGTGGACGCGATGTCCCTCGACTGGAACAGATGGTCCAAGATTTAACTGTTCCCTCCTCACAACCTTCTGTTGAGGGTCCTCAACAAACTGAGATCCTTCAAAGGGTAGCGGCAATAGTGGCCCACAAGTGGCCGAACAGCGTGTGGTTCCTCCTGTCATTGGAACTGTAGCTGAAGTTTGTACCACTACCAGATCCAGTTCTGACCCAACAAGTCCAGAAGTCAACTGTCTGCGCTTCATTACAGAAAACCCGGACCCTGCAGCTCATGATTTTCTCTCCCTAGCGGTGAGAAAGCGTTTCGGGATTTCGAAAGCCAGTATAGACTTCCTTGAGGAATATAAGTGCAAATCTACTAGAATGCAATATCAGCGTGTAAGTCTGCTTTGACAAGACCCATTCTATATGCCTTCCAGGTCGACCTAGGTAACGAGATCTTTAATAAAGAACCGAAAGCCTGTGCTAGGCTCAGACCTTCAGCACCTCCAAAGCCCATTTCATGGTCTTTAGACAAGTTCTTCATTTCGCTTCTCTGTTGAGCAATGAAGAGTGTGCGTTAAAGGATTTGACACAAAAAGTTATTTTCCTATTTTGCACTCGCGTCCGGGGCCAGGGTTAGTGAGATTGTAGCCTCTCGAGAGAGGCAGGTCGTGTTCAGTTCCTGGATGGGGGAGAGCTGAACCTGTTTCCGGATCCTATGTTTCTCGCCAAGAATGAGTTACCCACCAACAGGTGGGGTCCCTGGAGAATCTGCCCCTCTGAAAGAAGATGCATCTCTATGTCCAGTAGAATGCCTAAAGGTCTATCTTCATAGAACTTCAGACTTCAAGGGTGGTCAACTATTCAGGGGAGAAACATCAGGCTCAAATTTATCTCTGAATCAACTCAGAGCGAAAATCACATATTTTATTCGCAGAGCGGATCCTGACAATACACCCGCAGGTCACGATCCGAGGAAAGTTGCCTCATTCTTAAATTTCTTTAATTGTATGGATTTTGAACATCTCCGTTCATACACTGGCTGGAAGTCTTCCAGAGTGTTCTTTCGCCACTATGCGAAGCAAGTAGAGGAACTAAAAGAGATCTGTGGTAGCAGTGGGTCGCGGTGTTAACCCTACTGTTTAACTCTGCGAGGAACAGTGGTCTTAATTGGGACGATTAATTCCAGGGTGAGTGTGTAGTTACATACTGTACTACAAACTAAGTGAGGGCACTGTGTTGCCCATCCAGACTGTTCCATTTCCGAAGGTGAACCTAGCATAAGTGCAGACATGTGTGCCGAGCGTTTCTAACGCTAATGTCATTGATTTGTAATACAGGCTTTTATGACTTTGATACCTCGGTATCTTAAAAGTGGCATCTAATGTTTTTTCTTTCAGACAAACAAGCTCTGTTTACTATCATACTTATGCTTAAAGTTTTGGTTTATCCTCTTCTTATGTATATATATATATATATATATATATATATATATATATATAATTGTGGTTAACCTGTCTATTTATTGCCTGTCAATAATCTGGTTCTTGAGAACCTTGCGTCTCCTTCACCTGTGTCAATTTATTGGTATAATTGAGCATTCATTCTATGTACCTTATCTGGGATAATTCTAATAGAATTGTTCCTTTATGCAAGCTATGTTGCATTGGTTTTCCTCCTATGCGGATATAAAACCTTTGTCCAATACAAGTATTGTGCGGAGAACTGGTCGATATTTCATATTGACTCAGTGGTTCTTTACAAACTATGCTTTACTTAATATAGGGCGAGACCACTATATTAGCTTGCCTGGTATTCATACATAGATATATGTACTCTTCGAGACTTTTACAGAGTCTAGTAGGACTCTTCCCTGTAGGGGGCAGGAAGCTCTAACATAGTTTATAGTTAGTTGAAAAGATGTATAACGGTAACATCTTAGGTCTCTAGGTCTAGTCGACCGGGAAAAAATTACCACCGGGGAGTACGGCACGTTCTGAGAATCCACAGACACAGTAATGCTCTGGTACACTTCCATCAGGACGACATGGCTTGAGCCCAAAAAACGGATTTTGAGCGAAGCGAAAAATCTATTTTTGGGTGAGATGGCTATGTCGTCCTGATGGACCCGCCCTTGCCTTTCTAAGAAAGGGCTGTAGGACCCCTCCCTACATACAGTATCTGTAGCACCTCGTGTACGCTACAAGGAATACAGATGGCGCCAGGATTGGCGCCAGGCACGCATACGAATCGGGGGATAGGGAAGCCTTGGGAGCGGCTCCCCTTTTTCTTTCCCGAATTCGTATCTCGTCAATCACCTCCTACGAGACGAAATCTCTGTCCAGGATGTAGATTGCCATGTGACGTGTCTAGAATACGTCCTCTGATATGTCGCGATATCCCTTTCACGAGGGATACTCGCTCCAGGAGTTAGAATTCTGGTACCTTAAGGTAAATTCTCTGGGAATATCGCCGTAGTTGTAATATACCCTAGGAAGCTACCCTATAGGAACTTCCATCAGGACGACATGGCCATCTCACCCAAAAATAGATTTTTCGCTTCGCTCAAAATCCGTTATATATATATATATATATATATATATATATATATATATATATATATATATATATATATATATATATATATATATATATATATATACATAGATATAGATATATAGTATACATGATATGTGTTACGATGATGGATGATCCCAATTCTAGAGCAAAACCATAGAAATTTCAGTTGACATTTCTATTTTTTTCTTTAAAGGTTTCATTTATCTTTGAAAATTTAAGATTTGTAAAAATATTATCCAGCCAAGTGAATTTTTAATACGTCTTTCATTTCCACATATATATATATATATATATATATATATATATATATATATATATATATATATATATATATATATATATATATATATATATATATTCTTATCAATGATTTTGGTTTGAGTAAATTGAATCAGGTTTGTTAGTTTTCTTCAGAGACCAGAGTCTTGGTACTTGGTATTTTAAGTACAGTTGGACACAGGAATTCCTGGTACATTTAATTCTGGGGAACTTCACCCACCCACGACTTTACTGCGCGACGAGTTTCTGCGTTTGGCCCCTCCCGCAACCTCTGCCATCTCTCTCTTAATTAATTGTTTGGTTACTCGCCATGAGGTAAGAATGTGGCAGGGTGCTCTTCTTCAGAGCAAGGTGAGTCAGGGACTCTTGTGTCCAACTGTACATGCTATCAGAGGAAAACCTTTTTCATGTATATTCTTTTAGAGTTATTGTAAGTTAGCTCCAATTAATAAAATATTAACATCTGCTCAGCATCACAGCCATAATTTATACCCTCGGAAAACAAGAACTTTTATTTGTATACAGAGTAAGATTTGGCATAACAAGAATGGGGTTTTTGAGAATAAAGGCATATTAAGAGCTTTTTATATTCCTTTTTTTATATTGGTGTTTCAGATTTGTAATTACTTGGTTTAGTCAGCTTTATTTATATCAAGTTATTCTGGTAAAATATTCAGAACATTTTATCAGATCGTTGAATAGTAGCGAACAGCTTCAAAGAAATAATTCAAAATAGGATTCTTTAAAAGTAAAATTTAGTGTTTCTAAACATAACTTTGAGCTTAATAAGTGTTTCTATTGTTAAATTAAGGTGACCTATTGTTTGTAAACTGATTAATGCTATATTTAATTTTTTTTTTTTATTCACTGCCTTTTATCAGTTATATATGACATCTCCACGTTTGATATGTGATGATGTGGAGGGATGTAACCTACTCTTGACAATGAAGGAGTGATATTAGTAACATGATTCATATAATGCAAATATTCAGGATTTACTTGTATTTTTTTACCGGGACGCTTTGAATGGAATGATTCATAATTATTTATTGAATAAAAGTCTTATTCACTAACAATCCATATGACTTTATCTTATTATAAAGAAGTTTTCTTTTCTATTTGTATCGCCACTCTGACCAAACAATTGGTTTGATATTTTTGTTTCTTGTCTCCAAAGACCTGATAACTGAAAGATGAAGAATTAATTGATAAATATACAAAACGAATCAATGGCAAAGGAACCAGAAAAGAAAATAACCCATTAAGAGATTCGGTCGTAGAAAACGGATTATAAGGAAACATTGAAACGTAGAAAGTTTAGTTATTCAAATAAAAACATTTCTCAGTAATTATTCGGGACGGGGGAGACAAGGAGCAAGTTTGTGAGGGGGCGGAGGCTGGGTGGAAATAGGGAAGGCTTGAATTATTTTTTTTTTCTAATCTAATTCCATTCTTTTCACACTTGAATGAATGGGAAAGAAAAAGATACCAGAACAATTATTACCCTAATTAGTTATTGGAAACGTGACATGAAGCATGTAATGTTAGCAGCACCCACCCAACCGTGGGAAGGGTGGAGATAAAGTTAATACAAGGGAGCATTTAGAGTGACGTAATCTCTGATCTTTGATTCTCGAAACGCCTTCATTCGAGTCGCCTGATCTCTTTTGCTCTCCCCAAGTGAGGAGGGAGCCATTCCCCCTCGACTGAACTGTCTAGGAAATGGCATTGCCTGTTCAAGAATTATGCAATAAACAGACGAATGTAGGCGTTGAAAGTAGTAAAGGAAAATTAAAGAGGTGAAAGAACTATCAGAGGGAAGAAGAAGAAGAAGAAGAAGAAGAAGAAGAAGAAGAAAGAGAGGAAGAAGAGACAAAGAGGAAAAAGGTTAGAAGATAAGAAGAGAGAATGGGGTTGGTAATGCTTGAAGTGATAAAGAAAGAAAGGATATTATATGAAGATATTACTTGTGGAATGACTTGTGGGGAAGAATTGTGAAGCTTTCAATTATTTGTGGAATATTTTGAAAATTTTCACTTTTATAGACCAAAATCAAAGATTGAACATGACAGACATTACATAATTTTAGAAACCATTGGGTAAGTAATAAGTATTATATTATTGTAAATTGGAATGTATTGCTATTGTTAGCATCACAGGATTCAGAATAATAAAAATCTTCTTCCTTTCCGGCGTTATCCATACATTAAAGGGTCGGTTGCCTGATGTTATATTTGATAGTACTAGGCATGGTTATATACTGGTACAGGGTTGTTGCAATCGCATGCCCTTGCAGTCACCAAATAAGAGATCAATTAACGAGAAAAGAAAGAATATATTAAATATATAAAAAAACAATAAGTATTAATGGTAACGTTATTCTGGAATGAGCTTGAACCATCAATCATAAGGATAATGTATAAGAAAATTTATTGAATATAATGATCTATTGATAGGTATAACATATATGTTTGTAGAAGCAAAAGACCACTTAACATGTCCTCCTCACATGTCCTCTAAACCTATCCTCTTAACATGTCCTCTTAACATCTCGATTTACTCAGACCTTTTGGGTACGCTTATCATTACAAAGATTGAGCCTATAAATAAAAGAAAAATACTTTAATTCTATTGTTAGATTTCGGTCAAAACAACCTTTAACTACTCCAAACCTATCTGGAATCCTACATTTTGGGCTTGAATCCTAAAATTTGATTAGTTTTATATATATATATATATATATATATATATATATATATATATATATATATATATATATATATATATATATATATATATATATTTATATATATATATATATATATATATATATATATATATATATATATATGTATATATATATATATATATATATATATATATATATATATATATACATATATATATATATATATATATATATATATATATATATATACATATATATATATATATATATATATATATATATATATATATATATATATATATATATATATATACATGTATATATATATATATATATATATATATATATATATATATATATATATATATATATATATATAAATATATATATATATATATATATATATATATATATATATATATATATATACATATATATATATACATATATATATATATATATATATATATATATATATATATATATATATATATATATATATATATATATATATACAATTTCTGCACTTAAGTTAAGGCTTTGCAGTGTCATATTAAGATGTCATTATGATGATTAAAAGTACATATATAGCTTGTAAAAGAGTATTTTATAGGTACCTTTTGGTATACATGTATACAACTCTCACTGCTCGAAAAGAAAAGTTTTCTTCTTTGAGTGTTTTCAAAGGAAATATTCTTTTTGAATCATGAAGTCTCAGCGGAATGTCTAAATGATATAGAAGAACAAACAGAACCCGGTGGTTTTATCTAATATAATCTATAAGTTCAGTGGCATCTATCTTTGTAATTACCAACAAACAATTCCAGAGACGATTTTTTTGTTTTTTATTAGAAAGAATACAAAGTAATACAAAGTTCATAGCATCTAGTTTTTATGACGTTTAGTAGAAGGATAGTAGAGCATTGCACTAATCAGTTAACAAGAAATGCACTAAGTAGGGAATATCGTGGTCTTAATTTGATCTTAACTCCACTGCGTCTAGGTGGTAGGACAATTGCGTAGTGGACATTTGCGTCCCGGACAGTCGTGTCCCGGACAAATGCGTCCCCGGACAATTGCGTCCCCGGACAATTACATCCCGGCAATTTGCGTACTCTACTTGTTTTTAGTGACCAGGTAATATTTGTTAAAAGATATGGTAGTGACTCTTTGTCTATCTGTATGTCTGTATGCATGTATATATGTAAGTAGGTATGTATGTATGTATGTATGTTATCGCTCGATTACAGAACTACTAATTACTGTAAATAAGATATATACCATAAAACCACTGAAGTACAGAACTGAGAATTACTGTACTTAACTATCTTTTTACTTTGGTGTTTACGTAGACCTTTTGAAAACAATCCCTGATTTCTCTAGAAGCAGAAGAGACATTTTATTCACGGCAGTTCAACCTCAGTTTTCTTTTTGATTTACTGTGTTACTAAGCTATTTTTATTTTTTTAATTTACTTGTGCAATAAATTGTATAATTTCATTCATTTCTAGATTATCTTCTAACGAGAAATAAGATGGTCAATATTCGCCTAGAGTCATTGATTGGTCAGTACAATTCCGAGATTTTTTTTTTTTGTAGGTTTGAGCTTAAAAGTTGCCATCCTAATTCATTATTAAGAAAAATAGGACCTAATCTTCTTAGTACTGCAGAAAATTCATGGTGTATACATATGTATAAAGATTTTAAATTTTATAAAGTTTTTAAAGATAATAAAACGTGCAAATATTCAGGGTGGATAAAGGTATAAATAAAATCACTGTAAGAGTATAGAGTAAAGGTAAAGACAAAAAGCTTTGTAGAATCAATAAAGCAAATATCCGGGACGCATATATCCGGGGACGCAATTGTCCGGGAACACAATTGTCCACGGACACAAATATCCGGAACGCAAACGTCCAGTACGCAAATGTCCTAAAAACCTGCGTCTACCAAGTTTTGTTTGAAACTTTTACCGAGTCTTGTTTAAAACTTTGCCATGGCTTTTGCATAATCTCTTTCACAAACAATAATCTATATGGGTATAATCCAGCTTGATAGAGCAATGTCACTGCCCCTTGCCTCTGCCATTCATGAGGGGCCTTTAAACCTTTAAACATGATCACCTAGTTTTGTCAAAATTAATACAGTAGTTTTTGTGCAAAATTGTCTTCAAACAAATGAACAAACAAATAAATAAACTAAGAAACAGACAGGTGATGGCAATTGAAATAATTTCTACAGGATTAGAATTCAAAGCAATCCATATTAAATATAGCAGTGAATGTTCCAAGAACAAATTCCGCCAGGAGTCAATTGATTTTCTGTCATACATTATCAGTTAACGATACAGTATCATATAATGTAATTTTCCTAGTCTTCCTCTCTGTTACTAGAGACTAAAATCCCTTTGTAAGAGCAGTATTCAGTCGTCAAAATTTGGAAATTTATTTTTTTCAAAAAAAGGTAACTAATTATTGAAGAAACATCACTCTATCAACTCAATCAAATAGATTGGTTGGCAATTTTTATCTTTATATTTTGCATCTATAATCCATGAAAATCCTAGTACATGTTGTATCACGCGTGTTTCATACACGCTTGTTAACTGACCCTTTTTTTTTTTATCTTTGCTGCACTGTTAATAAACCCACCTGTGTAAGCCTTCTAGCTCACGCTTAATTTTGTTTGAATTTCTGTGATGTTCTTGCTCGAAAGTCCTGGTATTGAAGCTCAATGTCTGTTTAATAAAGTTTAGTTGTATTCACCACGCCTCTCAGTTACAAACTAACGGCTCACATGCACAATCTGGAGATATATAAATGTTCGACTAAGATCTTGTAAAAGTATTGTGTATAATAAGCAGGAGAAGATGATAGATAACTCCATCTACATCATTTGGATGATGAATGATACTGTCAAGGCAAATGAAAAAAATCGTATTCATGACCTTTCAAGGATAATATCCTAAAATGTAAAGAATCAGTAAAATATTAAAGAGAAAATAAAATAGAACTTGATATTAAAGAAATAAAAAATAGCTTACCATTGAGTAAGCAAAACTAGATTATTAAATATCATATACTGTAATATTTAAACGACAAAACAAATAAAACATAGCCTATAGTGGACCCTTTTAAGAGCTTTACAAAAAAAAAAAAGTGAATTAGAGAATAGTTACTTTTTACTTGACAAATTGTGGCTGAGTGCTGGTTATGGAATGGAGGATACTTATTGCAACTAAAAGTAAGCTAAAACAGAATAAAATTTTTGCTGGTGGGAGCAAAAGCAATCCAAGGATTCTTGGTGAATTCCAAGTGATTGCCAATGCAGTCTGGTTCAAATAATCGATCGATGAAGTCTGTTTACTGGATCATATCCTGTTTGACTTTCAAAGCTCAAACCGATATTATAAAAGATTTGTTGCTCACAATCTTAGAAATATTTATTTTCTTAAAAGTATTCTATCAAAATTCAGTTGAGAATATAATGTTTTATTGTGCGATTGATAAAGCACATTAAGTAACTATAACTCGATCTATTATAGTGCCTAAGGTACATCTCAAAATCTGGATAAATATAACAAAAATTGGTATTGCACTACTAAATAAGATAATCATACATTGTTTGAATATCACTGGTTTTTATTGAAGCTATAATAATATAGATATATATTATAATACATCAAGCTTTCAGAATTGTATTATTATTATTATTATTATTATTATTATTATTATTATTATTATTACAAGCTAAGCTAAAACTATAGTTTGAAAAGCAGGATTCTATAAGCGTAAGGGCAGGAAACAAGGAAAGTAACAAACTACAAGAAAAGTAATGAAAAATTTGAATAAAATATATGAAGAACAGTAACAACATTAAATTGAATATTCTATATATAAAATATAAAAACTTCACAAACCAAGAAGAAGAGAATTAAGATAGAATGTAATGCCCTAGTGTACCCCCAAACAAGAGAACTATAACCCAAGACAGTGTAAAACCCTAAAATCATCTCTATTTTGTGTAAAGAGCCTTCAAATATGCAGGCCAAGGATTGTCCTTTAAACTACATGTTGATATTAGGACTAATTATTATGCCTTTTCCAAACATATGAAAATATTCTGAGTGTTATGTAGCATGAATTTAACAGTAGATTTGACATACATAGTATGAGTTTTGATTCTGCTTAAACTGTGTAAATTATAGTAGTTTTGTTGGTCCTCCAATGCGTAATTAATGAAATTAGTCAGTAAGACATCGATTTTTTAGTTAGATATAAAACAATTTGATATACGATATGTTGGAACCAGTTTACTGAGAAAAAAAAATTCAGGAACAAAGATGTCTCTCTGCTGGAGATATTTTATTCTAAAAGAGATTAG
Organism: Palaemon carinicauda; assembly: GCF_036898095.1. Taxonomy (NCBI): domain Eukaryota; kingdom Metazoa; phylum Arthropoda; class Malacostraca; order Decapoda; family Palaemonidae; genus Palaemon; species Palaemon carinicauda. The sequence goes on from NC_090728.1 coordinate 10,166,453, forward strand.
TGTTTAAATGAGAACCATCATCTTACAGACCCAGATTTTGCGATACTGTTCTTTTGCTCCAGTAGTTTCCACCTCGTTATTTCACAGCAATTAAAAGAGAGAGAGAAAAAAAAACAGAGCTTGTCAACACTCTAGCTGGTGTGCAAGTAGTTATTGTGAAAATATACTTTTCAGCGCTATTAATAAAGTCCCTTGTGGAATTTTACAAATTAACCACTTTTGCTTCAAATATGATTTTCCTTCTTATTATCACATTATTCCTTTTAGTTTCCAATATGATCTGTTACAATACTTTTCAATATTAATTTCTATTTCATTCCTTCTTAAATGCCTTACTTATCTTTATCGTTCACTTCATTTCAAGTATCGAATAGAAATATATACCCTTTTAAAAATTTCATTGTGGTTTTCTGAAGACGAGGTTCTTTACTTGGGAAGTTTGCATATGTTCTGAGTGGGGATACCTTAAGGTGGTGAAAGGGTTTGTGTATATCCATAATCAGCAAAGTTGTACTAGTCAGGCCACCAATAATAGATTGTTTTGTTCTGAGTGATCAGACAAAAAATCTACCACCATCATCAATTCCCAGTTGGCTAGCATGGTGATGAAAAATGGAAAAACGCCAGACATGAATATCGACATATCTGAGTACATATTATTCCATTCATGGCAACCGAAATTTTTGGTGGAACTCCATGGATGTTGTTAACATTTTAGAGTAGCAATTTCTTGTTTCTCTATAATGAGCTAAAACACTATGTATTAAGAATAGATACAATATTCTCCCATTTTTTTTTCATTTCATTAAAGAATAAGAGGTTATTATAGCAATTGGAATACATGTTTTAAGAAAAAATGTTGGTAATCTCTCTCTCTCTCTCTCTCTCTCTCTCTCTCTCTCTCTCTCTCTCTCTCTCTCTCTCTTTAGAATAGTCAAACCTAACAACGAACACCCTACCCATTAACGAATGGAAAAGCTTTGTTTATTTCCATTTCAGAATCGGGAATTGCACTGTAAGGGGTATCCAAAATGTGTAACGAAATCTATGAGTAGGGATTATTGACTATCAAAAATACATATTAACAAATGTTAATTTGGTTTTCTAAGTCTAAACCACTTTATAATTTCTAGCAGTCTTTTACGAGAAATTAGTAACCATTTCTTTGTAAAATGATAACTTTTTATTTTATCTAGATACAACTTAGCAATTACCACGAAGGAGAGAAATTCAAATTACATTTATAATCAGGGACCGTAAAACAATATGCTTTATAAATTTGATGAATCGATATTTTTTTTTTCTTTTTTTTCGGTAAATATGTAGTTTCCGATCCTCGAACTTTAGGGTTTTCAAGTAATTTGTGAGATAGAAATAAAAGTGGTAGGAGATTTAGTGTTTTATATATACACGTTTTTTATAAACTTTACATGCCAAAATTCATAGATTAGCCATATGTTATAAATAGCTCTACAACGTAGTTCCAAGTAAGGGATTTTGACGTAGGAAAAATATATTTTTGGGTGATATTGCCATGTCGTCCTGATGGAAGTTCCTTCTGGCAACTTCTACAGTATAATATTTCTGCGATTGATATTACAAGAGAAATACCGTTAGTTACCACGCGGTTCCAAACCCTGGAAATGACTATCTGAAGATATCATGTATAATCAGGGATGTATCCTAATATAACCATAGATATCTGCACCCCAAACAGACCTTACCCAGACTAATCCACTAAGGGGAAGGATAAGAGAGGAGCCATTACACACCCTACCTCCTTCCAGTGCCCCTTTACGTTCCTGCTTCTCATTCCATGTCGCAGTTGAGCTACGGTGAAATAGAAGCCTCCAACTACCAAAAGGGCGGGGACAAGTAGGACGTAACGAGTGGGCCATCAGGACGACATAGCAATCTCACCCAAAAATAGATTTTTCCTATGTCAAAATCCCATTTTTGGGCTCGAGCCTTGTCGTCCAGATGGAAGTGTACCAGAAAATTATTTTTACTCGGTGTGAGGCTTCTCCATGCAAAAACCCTGCCATAAATGGGCGCTAACCACTTATATGATGAAGTATAATCATAAATTTCTACCTTAAAAAGAATCAAAAGGAACATTGTTTGGTAAATATAGTAGTGTTTTAAGGGGAAGGATCTGTGATCCTCTATCCACCATCCCTTTGGTGAAGAACACTCCCTGTAGCAGTTATGAAGAACACATATTACCAATATCATGAGCGTATTGAGTAATCATTGAAGAACAAATACTCATCGTTAAATAAATTCATAATAAGAGGTGTTAGTAGAAATTGACTATAGTATGCTAAGTTTAATTCTACTAGGAATTAAGTCTAGCAATAAAATCATCCAACATTATATCATTTTCATTAGACCATCTATTTGAGCAAATTTTGATACAGTATATATGAACAATCATGTGATCTACCAGTGTACCCCAAATATATTCCCGATCAAATTCTTTACCTAAATAATCATGAGGGGAGAGAAGATGATATATCCCCAAACTCCTTAAGAAGGAGATTTTAAGATAAAAAATATTGCCATATATTGCTATATGCAAAATACAGTCAAACCCAACCAAAGAAACTGAATTATATTAAACTCAGTTCTAAAATGAGAATAGTAAGCTCATGTAGGTACACATATAAAAATTCAGAGAAACTCAATTGAATCCTGAACTTTAAAATATTTGAAACTGTTTAATGTAGATCATGAACCAAAACCAACAGTTTACTTACTAAAGAAAATAAGCTGGAAGAATGCCTAAGGATGCATTTGAGGGCTACGTCATTGCAGCAGGTTTTATAACATTACCTGTTGCCACCACAAAATGACGAACTTCATCCAATTGCTTCATATAATGCTTGAAGAACACCCTAGTGGACTCCCAACCAGTATAAGCTTGTATAAGTATCGAATGACATATATAGAAAGGAGTTCAGAGATGATTCCACTTTCCTAGGTTTCTTGACCCAACGGCATGCTAGTAGGGTCTGCTCTTCAAATGAAATAAGCTAATATTGCTCTCAGTTGTTTCAAAGACAACTCTGATCCGACCATCTCAACTCTAAAGAATTGGCCAGTTTTAACTTTCTTTGTCCTCTCCTTAAACACTGTCGTAATTCCTAGTCACACTATTACTGTCGTGTGGTAATATATACCCCTATTTGGAGAATCAATAAAACGCCTAGTTTTGAAGATATTTTACTTCTGAAAACACACAAACTTAACCTTTCTTTTATTGATGGAAAAATAAATTATTTTGGAAAACTTTAAATTAACTAGTTTTTATGGGTAACTTATGTAAACTTTTAAAAATAGCAAAATTTATAATATGGGCTTCAAACCAAATTTAAGAAAAAAAAATATTGATGATAACGACTTGAAATTTGTTGGGCCAATACCCAGAAAGTATGCAGCTTTGCTGATAAAGGCACAATCTTCCTGCTCCATTACAACCTTTTTGGGTGAGAGTTAAAAAATGGGCGTTATTTTGCTGGTAAACAAAAATTAAGCTTTTTAATACTATTATTTGTTTTATTTTTATTTGTTATTAGTGAATTGTAAAGGCAAATATATAATAGGTGTAGTTTTTGCAATTAGATTAACAAGAGTTTGATACATGAAAAATACTTTTCACTATCTTTTGCAACTGAATTATGACGCTAACTTAGATGGAAAATATGACAAAATTATTTTTTTTATATATATAATCATGGACTTACCTTTCTTTTTCAATGCAGTCTAAACAGACTGGATATATGTGGCGGGGACACATAGGCTGGCCACAGTTATTGAATCTGTGCCTTGATTTCCTATCATTTTTTCTGGGGCATTTAGCACACCTCACCCTGGGTGCTGGACTTTCTGCTAATACAGGGTCCCCTGGACCAGCTGCAGAGCTATGGGATGGAACGTCAAAAACTTTTTCTATTGTCGTCCTCAGGGATCTTAAGAGGTGCTCTTTGATGTACTTCTGGCGCTCCATTCTTTTGGCATGTGTTCTCTCCAGGTTCTCCGAATATGTTACCCATGAAATGATGGACATGCAATTTAGTATGCTATAAAAGAAACACATAGGCCATCGCTTTGTTTTCCCTCCGTAGGAATACAGGGTGAACATCAAGTAGAAGCAATCAACTCCTCCTTTTGTCTTATTATAAAAATCTACTATCTCGGGCTTTACATTTCCCACTAGGACTGGCTGAGTGTGCATTGTGTACGTTTAAAGTACCAGCTTTTTTGGAGTCTTTGTGGAGGCTTTGGCATACGACACAAGGGTCATTTCACTGGTAAATAAGAAGGCACTGGAACCTGGTCTTCGATCTATTTTTTCCCTTCATTTTGTATGGGATTTTAGATCTGTTCCTTTTTATGGTGCCAACATGCGTCATGCCACATTTGTTTAATAATTCCGCAGCAAGAGACACAGATGAAAACCAATTATCTGTTGTCACATTGTGGTTCGGCTGATGATATGGCCTTGTGAATTCACGGGTTAAATGGTGCCCAAGATTTACATCATCCACAGCTACTGTACCTCCTTTGCCGAGGTATTGTATAGCCCCAAGGAGGTATTTGCTATTATTGTAGCATATGAAGACAATTTTAATACCATATTTCACCTGCTCGTTCGGGATGTAAATCTTAAAAGGACACCGGTCTCTGAATGCTAGTAACTACTTACCTACTGTGGGGTTGAAGTTTGGGACATACATTTGCTCACAGTTCTTGATAAATATATTCCACATCTCTCTTATTGGGGCAAATTTGTTAACATACCTCCTAGCGTTCCCTTTTCTGGGGTCATCAAACCTCAAGCTATTTATAAGGAAGGTGAAGCGTGCCTCTGACATGGATGTGCTATACAATGGGGACCCTGTTGTGATGTCCCACATTTCTCTCTTGGATAAGTGATCATCCCTCTGTGCTGCAGAAAATAAGAGCAGCCGTATGAGAGCCCTTACCTCAGCTGTTTCTGTTTGTCCTACAACTCCTGATTGCCTCTTATACTTGGTAGCATCAAGTTCAATTCTCTTATTGGTCCAGTGCAAGATTATATCAATCATGTCATCTTTCAGCAGCAACAGCATTGCCTTTTCAGGGGTGAGTGCATCTTGCGCCTCTTTTACAGGCCCTGGGGTGATTCTCAGTATGTTCCTTGCTGCTGTCCTAATGTTTGATCCTGTTTGTGGCCGGCAGCTCCACCTGAACCCATGCTTGCTGGCTATTGTGCTCCTTCGAAAATATATTGTTCCTGGTTGATCTTCAGTATGCCTCCGTTTTCTTGCACAAGTAGTACTTGCCTCAGGGGTTGACACAGGAGTGGCACTAGAAGTACTGGGGTTGCAGGAGGAAGCAATTTCAGAAGAAGCAGTGAAATTGTCAGCAGACTCTGAAGTTGCAGCTTTACAAGGAGTTGATGTATGTCACTTCTTTCTTGCTAATAGTTTCTTGACACCCTTAAAAGTGTTATCATCATCATCACTAGCAGACGCAACATAGTCTTTATCTGAGTCACTATCATACTCTTTTTCATATTCAAGATTGTCATCAACTTCACTACAGTCACTCTCATTTTCTTCTTAGCTATAAGACATATCAGAAGTTTTGTTCATCAAGTCCTCTAATTCTAACTCAGAATAATATTTACCATGAGATGGGGGTTTAATGCCTTTTTTACTCATGTTTACTCTGTTTTGGCTCCATTTATATGTTTATCTGAATTTTTTTATTATCATCTGCAATATAAAAACATTTATTAGAAAAAAAATTATGATTTACTGAAAAAAAGATAATTTAACTTTAAAATTAGTATTAAATTTTTAGCTTTTATGTATTTATTGTTTGCCAGTTAACTATGATCCATTCACGTCATCATTTTCATTTGACACTTCACTTTTAGGTTAATAAAGGTATTTATCAGTTTTACTATAATTTACTATTTTATGATAGTATACTAGAGTATACCACAGTAAAACTGTCATGGGGTAAATTATACCCCAATCCGTAAGACGTTAACACTGTCGTGAGGTAAAATATACCCATGCTCTTTAGTATACTATTACTGTCATGGGATAAATTTCTCCTGGCAACCTATCTGCAGGGCGCCGTGGGCATGTGAAATAGACGTAACTGCCATTCACTACATTCATAGACATTGACAAGAAGGTGTTGAGAACACCAGCCCTCTTGGGCCATATGCTTTTTTGCAGGATAAAAAAAAATCTAAATAAAATAAAAAAATTGGGGTAACAAATCACTTTCGAGAGGAACTATTTTTCATGGTCCCCAATGGATAGATGGTAGCTCATTCTTAGCCAAAAAGGTAGGATCAGGGTATAAATTAACTTCACCATTGTCTGTACATTCTATGTGACCCTCATCTCTAGAAAGAGCCATAAATTCATTAATCAGATCACCAGAAGCCACAGCGATTAGAAAAATCGCTTATTGAGATAAAACTCGGAAAGACACTCTTTGATCGTCAATTTCCGAAGCTAGTTATAAAACTTTATCCAATAACAAGGAGATTGGCCTTGGTGGAACCGCTGGTCTCACCCTGGCGCAAACTTTCGGAATCACGGCGAAGAGGAAAGAGTTAAAATCTATGTCAATAGCATATAAAATGGGTCCAGTTAGGGCCGACTTGCATGGCGCAATCGTGGAGGATGCTAAATATTTCGCATGTATGTCGATCAGAAAGCCAAAACACAAATATCCATAGATTCAGAAGATGGATTTTTCTCTTTCACATATCGAACCCAATTCTTTCACGAAGTTTCATACCGATTCAAAGTAGTGGAAGTTTTATAATTTTCCGCAAATGCCAATTTTTCCCATTGAATTTGAAATCTTTTTTCCCAGGGCTGATGCGAAAAAATCATGAGATGAAGGGCATTTAGTTATTAGGATGAAGCGAAGACAGTTTTCATCTGTAATTCTTGAGACAGGCTCGGTCTACGTAGAGGTACCAGCCTGTAGTTCATCATGTCACCAAAGGATACCAGTTGCTCTTCAGCCAAAGAGGAGCAACCAGAGGTGCTGTCCACCTGAAAGATCAGAACTCGTCTTACACCTTCAAGAAAAGATAGAAGGGTGGGAATACATTAATCTTCTCCTAGTGATTCCATTTCATGATTAACACATCCATGCCTATCACCTCTAGATCTACATATAGTGCCACATAATTGGGAAGTGTCTTGTTGAGGCTCGTTGTAAACAGGTCCACTTGAAGACCTGGGACTACCTCTGGCACGAAAGGGAATGATTCATTTACAGACCATTCTGTCTGTAGTTGATGTGTTCGAGATAGAGAGTCTGCCATCCCATTCCGGATTCCGTAAAGGTGAGAAGCAGATAGAAATCACCTCTTCCTCTGGGCCAATGAAAAAATGGCGATGATTACATGGTTTATTTTGGGAAATCTTGACCCTTGCCTGTTGATGCAATGATCAATTACTCTGCTGTCTAATACGAGACGGAGATGAATGTTGTTTTGTAATTGTAGGCTTTGCAGGGATAAAAAGACTGCCATGGTCTCCAGAATATTGAAGTGGAATTGCTTGAAACTCTGGGACCAATGACCCTGCACGTTCTTGGGTGGAGCATGACCCCCCCCCCCCCCCCCCGCCAGCCGTCCAGTGAGGTATCCGTAGGTACAATCACTGTAGGAGGATGAAAGTGCAACTGAACCGTCTTGGAAAGAGGCCTGGCATATGACCACTGAAGGAGGTGCCATCAAAGCAACTACGGGGTCATCTTCTGATGATCAGAGGGAGCTGTGGAAGCTCTTTCTTCTAAACCCCGCTTGGATCTTTAAGTCTGACCTTGAAGAAAAGGTTCGTTATAGAAACGTACTGAAATGAGCCCAGAACTCTCTCCTGAAAACGTCTGGTGGTCATACTCAACTTTGGCGAAAAAGAGGAAGCCAATTCACAAAACAAATAATCACAATTTCCGAAAAAAGCGCCCCCAAAAATCAACCACACTGTAGCCATCAGCTGCATTCAAAGGAATGAGAATCAGGAACATAAATGGGGACCTGAAAGGTGATAGGATGTATAATGGCTCCTTGCATATCCTTCCCCTTAGTGGATTAGACTGAGTAAGGTATGTTTGGGGTGCTGATATCTATGGTTATCTCAGGATACGTCCCTGATTATACACGATTTCTTCGGTTAGTCATTTCTGGGGTTTGGAACCCCGTAATACCTGACAGTAATTCTCTTGTAATATCAATCGCCGAAATATCATACTGTAGAAATTGCTAGAAGGAACTTCCATCAGGACAGCATGGCTCAAACCCAAAAAAAATTCATTTATATTTCTTTTGTGTAGTCTAACTAAGGGAAAAACTTAAATTTAAGAGAAGTACTCATTTTAACTAGAGATATTATCACTCATAGTTTCACTTTAATGTAACACTTCGTTGTGTTGTCTATACCATGCTTATTACTAGAAGTCCGAAGATCCGCGATCGACCCTTTGACCTGGCAAAACCCCTATCACAATTTTGTATGGATGCCGCGGATGGCCGTGACTGAGGCACCCGCTGCAATCTCCGAGGAATCTATATCATATGTTTACTGTGTACATAACAGACTTTGTGTATGCCTGTCACATCTGCCGTGATCGGTAACGTAATTTTAAAAGTGATTGCTCGCACCTGCGGATAGACCAATCCGTGTTGATGTAATAATCTGTGTTATATACCTACTCTCTCCGAACGGCATCCCCTGTTATCTATACTTAATCCATCACTTCTGCTCTCTCTCTCTCTCTCTCTCTCTCTCTCTCTCTCCCTCTCTCTCTCTCTCTCTCTCTCTCTCTCTCTCTCTCTCTCTGCCGATGGAAAAGAGTACGTTGAAAGAACAGAGTGAATACGACATTACGTGCGTAGGAAATACGGAGGGGACACAGAAAGTACGATTGCCAGCGGAGAAAGAAAATAATGCTGTCTGAGACAATACGGATTTCATTGGAGGCAGTGCATACAGTGCAGAGAGACTACGATAGAAGAACGTAATGTTTGTGCTGTCTAATATACGATCCCACTATTCCTCCTTTTTATGATTTTTTTTTATATCCAGTATGTTATTTATTCTATCAAGACCTGAAATTTCTAATTATATGTAGTATTGATAAAAAACAATAAATGTTCGTAAATAATAATTGTAAATCAGATTAGTAAACGGAAAGAAAATACGTACATTTCCTAACTATTCTTAATTTTTTTTGTACATCAATCTCATCACTACGAGGCACGGGATCCCACATCATTAGCTGCATATAATTTTTTTACTATTGGGTATGTTTATGTACACTTAGTTGTTAATAAATTATAGTTCCTTGTTTATTTGTTTGATTTTGCATATGGAATAGATTTTTCCGAGGTTTGCTTTATTTTCTTCTAAACAACGGATAATTCTTTCCATTCATTTTGAAGTGATTAAAGTATAATATCTCAAAAGTTATTTTGCTATATAATTTTATTCTAAATAACATTAAAAATCCATCCTTCTATGTAAAAGAGCATAATATTCATTGTGAGGTGTTTATGTGATTGCGCAATAACTCCACGATAGATAGACGTTGAAAGATGTCTTCATAAAATGTAAGACTCGTTCTTTCTGAAGAGAGAGAGAGAGAGAGAGAGAGAGAGAGAGAGAGAGAGAGAGAGAGAGAGAGAGAGAGAGAGGGGGGAATAAGGGGGTACTTCCATTTCCGTCTTCAAAAGATGTAAGACTCGTTCTTTCTTAAGAGAGAGAGAGAGAGAGAGAGAGAGAGAGAGAGAGAGAGAGAGAGAGAGAGAGAGAGAGATGGTGGTGGGGTGGGTGTGTGATGGGGGTTCTTTCATTACCGTCTTCAAAAGATGTAAAGGCCGTTTCCCATAAGGCTTGTGGGTGAATTCCGACAGAATAGCGAAGGATATTCGCTAAACTTACTCATTATTCGTGTTTAATGATGAAATCAGTTGTCCAACCTGCACAATACATTCGCACTGGTTGCCTCTTCCATTCCCATGATTTGTAACTGCTCGAACTTTTGGTTGTGGATGGGAGGTCTTAATCCATTCAAATTTCGTACTCAATATATCAGATATTCATTCGCAATACATCCAATGTTATTCGCTGTGTTCAGCCATTATCGGTAACTCAATAGTAATTGCATGTTGGTAGCGGAATGGGAACGTATGTATCGTGTATGTATACATAATGTTTGACATACCTAAAACATCCATACTGTGAATTATAAGAATGCATTCCATATAAATAGCGTTTAGTTTGTGAGCCAATACCGTTTGGATAACGATAGCCCAAGGCTCTATACGTAAATGAGCCAGAACTGGACTCATGTCAATCGTCATTTAATGTCACGTATTTGCGAAAAGGAATGTAATCATCTTGTAATTTTCTCAGATGCATTTCCATAGCTGTCGTGGGTGGAACTTCCATAGCATATATAGTCTTGAAAACTTCAATGATATCTTAATTTTTCATTATATACTAACATTTCATAAAGATTCCATTTTCAGTGAATTTTTAAGATGAAATGCACATCTTCCTCATTCACAAGTCTATTGAAAATCTCGTATATTTTCAAGCCCTTGTATAATTGAAATCTTTGAATTCTTTAGTTCCTAATAAGGGACTCTAATGAATGTGCAACAAGCAGCACACATATATATAAAGAACACCATCTCTGTTTTCTTGTATGCAGTTCACTCAATAAGTGCCATCTGACTCCAACCAAATTTAACTACAAAAGCCATTGAATATAACACATTAATTTCAACTCAGTTTTCTTTACAGTTATTATATTGTCACGTTTTATGCCAATGTCAACGTTAAAGAGAAAAACAGTTGAATGTACACATGTAATTGTCGCAATTATGTGACTCCTTGATACCCTATAAATACCTGTGATGTAGCTGAATAAAGTTATTTAATTTGGATCCTGTCGTATCCTTGTGCCTCCTTCACTAGTGTCTTATTAGTGATCCACAAAGTGCCTCAAATACCCATGCTATTTCCAAGCTGATCACTTCATTAACGTCACGCTCTCGAGCAGCAAAACTGACCATATCCTTGTTATGATCCCTGAAAAAAATCTCTAGTTGCCTTTTCGAGTAAAAGTATGCCCATGTACAGTATGATGCCTTCAAATCATACCTCCTGGAGTAGTTCTCACCATTACCAACTGACCATTTAGCCAAGATTTTTTCAACTCTCTTAACAACAAATGATGGGATCATAAGGGTTGATAGCCCTCAGAGAAATTATCAGTATTAATCGCCATAAGACTTTAACACGTGAAAGTAATCTACTTAATCCCCTTTTGATACAACGTCTGACGGAACCTGTGTGAGCCGTCTTTCCTAGTGTGAATACCTTGCCTAAGAAGGAACTGATGACTCAAGTTGACACCCTTATGGACAGCCACTACCCCATCGTCAATAACTACATTCAAAACTCCACTCCTGACGAGAGGGACAACGATACAATGCCGACTAAATATATGGGGAATGCTATAGGACATCGATAGCCACCTGGGAACATGCTTGGGCAGCAACCAAACAACTCCTCATCCCCCTCTACTAATTTATGCCCGTGCTCCAACTAAAGTCCTCATCAGTCACTTGATGGTGCCTTGAACCACAGCTGTGTTACTACTACTCCAGGTTTGGGGCTGTTGTTAAAAATGTGCTGCTCTATGTCAGTGGTAAAGAAACGTGTAAGTAGATCATTGCCATGGACGGTGGCCTTCCCATTCAACAATTTCTCATTTTTGAGTGATTGAGGATCTAAAGCATTCTTTTTGTTTGTTACTGGTGCATCGGCGTCAATGACCTTTGATGCCAGGATGACAGAGAACATCAAATCATTCATTCATTGTCGTTCCCTTCTGAAATTTTCATTCTTAAAAGCGCGACCTTATCAATCCAATACTATTGATGTCTGCCTGGTGGCTACTAAATAGTCTACTATCCCCACCCATGGTTATGAGATGATAATACTATTGTATGACGGTGCACAGTACCAGTAGAATTTCCTCATCACAAATCTTGCACTGCCTATCATCGGCGCAGGTTTCCTCGCCCATATCTACCTCCTGGTTGATGTGACATATGAACATTTATTCAATGCCAGCTCATACTTATTCATATCTTTATTGCCTGCATCCCTTGACCTCAATCTTCATATCAGACACCCTCAGATTGCTATGCCCACTTTGTATCATGACGTTTTCTGGTCAGAACCTTGCATGTTGTTGATGGTTCCCACCAAGTAATTTATCTATCACCATATTAAGATGATGAAACCCCATTGTTTGGAAGAATCAGACGTTTGTCCCCAGACTATTTGATGGCTGCAAAATGCATATTTTCGGAAATGAAAGTAATAGTCCTTTCTAAGAAAAGTCTCACACACGTGGTCATCACCCCAGTATATCATGCTGAACAAAAATGGCTCCCTACATACTTGTGGCAATTATTATTATCATTGCTAGGTAAGCTACATAGTTGGAAAAGAAGGATGCTATAAGCCTAAAGGTTCTAACAGGGAAAAATCGCCCAGTGATGGAAGATAATAAGGAAATGATTAATACACAAGAGAAGTAAGGAACAATTAAATTAAAAAGGGTTAAGAACAGTAACAAGAATAGAATAGATCTATAAACTATAAGAATAAAACCAAGAAGAAGAGAAATAAGATAATAAAAATGTGCCTGCATGTAACTTTAGCAACCAAACCCTATCCTAAGATAGAAAAGGCCATGGTACAGAGGCTATGGGACTACCGAAGACTAGACATCAATGATTTAATTTTGGAGTGTCTTTCTCCTAGAAGGGCTTGCCCTCATGGAAATGACCAGTATTGTTTGCCTGCAACCAACCATAAATAGCTCTCCTTGGGAGGTAAACCTAGTTTGTGCCCTTTATGAACAACACTTACTCGAACCTGTACGAGCTGCCATCCCCGATATCGATATTTAGCCAATGAAGGAGCTGATGACCAAAGTCAACGCCTTTCAAGACCTCCATCACCACATATACTCCTTACGAAGAGGACAGCTATTCAAAATCGACTGAAGCTGACGTGAATGCGGTAGGATGGCATATGGTAGGGAACAGACGCCCACCCCGTACCGTGCTGGGGTGGCTTGCCACATCGGGGTTCCATGTCCATTTCAATTCTCATTTAATTTCTTATCCCATACTCTGTCACCTATTATATGACTTATGTCTTTCATCTTACCATCCTCGTTTACATTGGCCTCTTAACAAATAAACAAAATAGCCATTCCCTTCTCTATGGTTTCTATTTTCTCTCATAAGCTTATTTACGTTCACATTTACTTGTTGAAACGCTTTTGAACACTCATTACTGGTCTATGTAGTTCCTCTTTATTGCCACTTATAATTACGATATCATCCACCAGCTTATTCTGATACAATAACATCTCATGTTATAATTCCTATATAAGCTTTGCTTACATTAAGAATATATGTTTTAATCACAAGTAACATCTTATCATGAACGTTATACATATTTATCAGGTTCCACTTTGCCTCTCGATTAATTCTGACAGGAGGTTTTTTTTTCATACTTTGCAAACGGTAAACCGAAACCTTCCTCATTTACACGTTGCTCACAAAACTATTCAACCCTGTTGACATCGAAGTAAATCAGCATCTCATTACGATCCCAATAGATGAATTTTTTTTTCCTTCAAAAATCAGTGACTCTTGTCTCCAGCTTTACACCTCTTTCCCCCTCAATATTAAAAAATATAAAAATGCTTTGAACTAAGACTGCATTAACTACATTTATCCTCGAATTCCCATTTTGTTCATTTAAGTTTACTCATTAATTTCTTGTAGAAAATGATTCTCTATTTCCTGTTTACGTGATCGTGATCACCTGATCGTTAATATAATCTCTCCTCAAATGTTGTTTAAAATTCCTTTTTTAGTTTTTTCTCTTATTATCATCCTACCTCTGAAGAGAAGAACCGTATTGAGAAACAAGATGCACCAAGGTCTCCTGAAAAGGAATCGGTGAAACTTAAAATAATTTATCGATTATATGAATACAAATCCGATAAATACTTTGACTTTTTAAGTTATCTGTATGTAAGTGATAAAAAAACTGCCGCATTTCTTAGAAACATTAAGACCGAGTGAAAATCGGGAGAAACTACTTAGAACTCTCCTGATAAAAAGTAACTAGCTTCAATGACAATTAAATAATAAAAAATAAAGAAAAATTATGGAATACTACCAACCACCCACGGAGTATTTACGGTGTTAAATTTTTCCTATAATAGTCAAACGTGTTTATATAAAATGTGAAGCAATTTGATTACCAAATGGCCCAAAAACTCAACTACGAGATATGAAAGCACTAATAAAAAGTTACTCGATTAATACCAACATATGTTAACAAAATCACAGCTACAGCAAGTACCAAGTCATTAATATTTTGAGTCACCGAAAGCATTTGGTCTTGACCTTTGATCTTAAACCAGTGTATCTAAAGAATTAATCATCACGAGAAAATGATCTAATGACACTTGCGCTTATACAAGCAAAAAGACATGGTCTCCCTCATGTTATGTTAAAAATAGTAGATATAAAATAATCTTTGTCATATAGCAATGGAGTCTGTAATTTAAAAAGAATGCCTTCTTAGAGGAACTGACTCCTTCATTACAAAGAAAAAACATCGTAACCTTTACAGCAGATTGCTGCCCAACCTTTTCCGATGCCGGAAATTTAAATATAACTCATAATAGGATCCGATCTAATTTCTTTAAAAAAATTATAGATGCTAAAAGTTCATTGATACTGATCGATTTTACATTTCTCAATTATTGTTGTTTATGGAGCAAAATGGGTCATTGTTTTTACCTGACCGTTCATAGATCTTGATTTACCAATCCTTTTATGAATAATTGTCAGGTTGTGAGAGAAAAGATACTTAATATCTACTCCTAATATACTCTCTCTCTCTCTCTCTCTCTCTCTCTCTCTCTCTCTCTCTCTCTCTCTCTCTCTAAATTCAAGTGTGAAGAACGGTTTATATCTACTGTATTTTCAGCTAGAAATTTCTTGCTTTTTATTTACCAGAGAATGAAATACCACAAAATTTAATTGGAAAAAAAAAAAGGTTGTTGGCATTTAGTTAGGTATATGTCCATCCTAATGCATAGCATCAATCCTGTTTAATCCCAGCACTACAATCCTCTTCCGTCCAGTTTT
>NC_090728.1:10186741-10199241 GCF_036898095.1 Palaemon carinicauda
TTGGGGCGTATTCATTTTTTTTAGCATGAGATTGATGAATATCAGGAAAAAATAGAATGGTATTCAATAATATTGCAATTATTTTCTAAATCTCCGGAAATGTTGAGAGCTTTCCGTTGAACGCACCATACAACGGACTCAGAAATGATAAGCTTTGTAGATGGCAGTCGTAGTCATGAACAATTTGTTAATATTGTGTAGTCCTGAAAGAGCATTACAAAACGAAAGCATTGAACTGTTTGACAACTTATAAGAAGATTAGCTTCTGTTGTTTAAATGTAAATAATTCTGTTGTCGTAAAGCCTTTGAATACCAGTCGTTCTTTACACAAGAAGTAAAGAGATAAGCACATTGAATGGAACCTAAAATTCCTTTCATAAATTCTCGTGTAGAGACCCTTTAAGGAATAGAAATCAGTTGCTAAAAAGGATTGCTTGAAATAACTGCTGAGAGCATCAAACATATAGTCTTTAATTTCGTAAATCAAAAGAAAATTCCTTTTAAAGTTTACCTTTTTCCAAGTTACTTTACGAGCTCATTCAATCATTTATTACTTCTCGGTTACCAAAAATGTGATACGTAAGTAAATATTTTGCGGTCATGAATAGGGGATATGAAGGAAATAATTAGATTGGTGTACCGGAAGCTGATGAAGATCTTGATGTGCCCATAAATGAATTTAATATCTTTGAAGTAGAATAGGTTGTCATTAAAAAATTCAAGAGATAGAAAGCGATTGGATACGAAGGAATAAGTACTGAGATGATATTTGTCGAAAATAAAGTGACCCCTTGAATATTAATATGATTATTTTGTTGAATGTGGCGTGAAAAAGCAAGACCAGATGAATGGGAGCTAGGAATGCTGGTGAAATTGGCAAAAAAAGGAGACCTGAATGATAGTAATAATTACAGAGGCATCACACTTACGTCAGTCAGTTGTTATGAAATTATAGAGTATTCTTACTCTAAAGAGACTAGTGAGAAAGAACGACGAAAAGGTGAGAGATGAATAAGCATGATTTAGAAACGGTAGAAGCTGTACTAACCAAATATTGATTTCACAATATGTTGTCCAGTAATATGTAGAATATAGAAATACCCTTTTGATTTAAATTTGATAAAGTCTGCTCATGGGTATTGCAAGTGCGAAGTAAATGTCAATGGAGTCTTATCAAAGGAATTTTCAGTGAACAGTGGAGTACTTCATGTGATTGTTTATTCAGCTATGTTGTTGAAACTAATCACGGATTTTGTAATACATAAAATTGTTGTGGATAGTGAGGAAGGATTGGACATGATTGCTAATAGGAAATTAGCATACCTAAAGTATGCTAATAAGTCTGTCATTGCCAGAACACCGCAGGATTTGCGACGCATGCTTACCAGAAGGCATTGGATATCACAGGAGGTACTGCTCCAGATAAACAGAAGTAAGACAGAGATGATGAGAATGGAATATGCAATGGAAGATGAAATCTCATTGTAGGGAGAAAGGATTATGAAGGTCGAATCATTTAGATATTTAGTAACCAGGATTTTAGAAGTAGAGTTCAATGAAAGATTTCAAAAAGGAAATCGGACAATAGCCAGGATAATTAAAATTTGGAAATCAAATCGCCTGATATTATGTGTAAAAATAAGGCAATATCTCAGTTTTGTGAGATCTGTATTACCGTAAAGACATGATTCATGGTATGAAAATGAAACAATTTCCAATAGATTTTATACATTTGAAAATAATTCCCTGAGAAAAATGTTGGAAGTTAAATGACAGGACAGGATTTTAAATGGAATTATGCGAGAGGATACTCGAGTACCATATCTGAATAAGATCATAGGGATGGGTAGATGGAGAGGGTTTGAGCATGCTCTCTGCATTCCCAAAGAGAGATTAGTTCAACAAACTTTTAAATTCACTATAAGAGTTGGATGACCCAGACCTATATGGCTGAGGACTATGAAGCGGAAAGTAAGAGATGATGAATGGAGAATTATTGATTGCAAAGCTCAAGATAGAGACGAGTGGGGAAATCTATCCGAGGCCCTTTTTTTCGTCGATATGTGTAAAAGGAGAGGATGCTGATGATTTTTTGAAGGGCTGCAAATTTATGTTCGGGAAAATTTATTATGAAAGAAACCAGCTTGATATTGGATAACCCTTTATCTCTATTTCTGACCAATCATTATATGTTTTTTTTTTCTTTAACTTTGGAACCTCAAGAGTATTACCTTAATGTACCCTGTGGGTAATACATGTTATGACATTTTGAAATATCTCAGATGATTCAATCAACTGGTGCCTTCCACAAAATAGACGATTGGAAAAGAAGTAGAGAATAACTTGACAGTTTTAGACGTTTTAGTTTTAATGAAGTTTAAAATTTATCAAAGAAACTTAATTACAAAACGAGTAGGCCATTTTAGACCTTATAGTTTTATCAAATAATAGAGGTTTCAAATTATAAAAGTACAGAAAGAAGAAGAATTTATACTCCTAAATGCCACATTAATTTAATCATCATCCTAATGTATGTGTTTAAGATTACTGAGTTCCATTAGAATGTTTAGAGAATAGCACAACAAGAAAAGCTGCATAAGTAGATGAAATATACCAAAGTAGCAGTTTAAATATTCAATATTTAAATCACTTAGTACGTGTTCTTATTGGCAAGGAAACTCACCAAGAAATAGTAAAATTAGAAAGTGTTGGAGTTGTGCGAGTAGGCCGTTGGGTTATTACTGAGAGGCGAGGTGAATGCAACTGACTTTGTTTCAACAGATAACAACTTTATATACAAAAAAGTCGGAGGAGGAATGTAACAAAAACTCAAACTGACTTACGCATGTAAAGGCAAGGTTGTACAGACTCTGTTATCATTATTATTAGTATTATTATTATTATTATCATTGTTATTATTATTATCATTATTATTATTATTATTATTATTATTATTATTATTATTATTATTATTATTATTATTATTATTATTAGCTAAGCTACAACCCTAGTAGGAAAAGCAAGATTGTATAAGCCCAAGGATTTCAGCAAGGAAAAATAGCCCAGTGAGGAAAGGGAACAAGGGAATAAATAAACGATATAAGAAGTAATGAAAAATTCAAATAAAATATTTAAAAAACGCAATATTAAAACACATAATTCATATATAGGCTATAAAAAGACTTATGTTAGCCTGTTCAACATAAAAACATTTGCTGCAAGTTTAAACTTTTTGAAGATCTGAAGATTAAACTACCCGATTAGAAGGATCATTCAACAACTTGATCACAGCAGGAATAAAACTTCTAAAATACCGTGTAGTATTGAGCTTTATGATGGAGACGACCTGATTATCATAGGTAACTGCATGCCTAGTATTACGAACAGAATGGAACTATTCAGGAAGATCTGAATGTAAAGGATGGTCAGAATTATGAAAAATCATATGCAACATGCATGATGGGATAATTGAACGATGGTGCCAAAGATTAATATCTACATCAGAAATAAGAAACTTCATAGACCGTAAGTTTCTCACCAAAAAACTAAGATGGTAATAAGCAGCACTAGACTAGGCAGGAGAACAATACTCGAAATAAGGTAGAATAAAAGAATCAAAACACTTCTTCAGAATAGATTGATCCCAGAAAATGTTAAAACACTTTCTCAATAAACCAATTTTTCGTGCAATTGAAGAAGACAACACATAATGTTTGTCTCAAAAGTAAATTTGCTGCCGAGAATCTCACGTAAAATTTTAAAAGAATCTTACAAAGTTAAATAAAAATTATCAGGGCTGAGATTCGGATTTTGAGGAGCCACTGTCCTTGACCTACTTACAATCATACTCTAAGTTTTGTTACGATTCGACTTCATACCCCATAATTTGCAGCATGCACTTATTTTATCTAGATATCTATTAAGGAATTCAGCAATCACAGATCTAGATTTAGGAATGCAATTGATGCAAAGAGAATATCATCATCTGCATATGCAACAAGCTTGTTTTCTAGCCCAAACCACATGTCATATGTATAATGTATGAAAAGTAATGGGCCAAGAACAATACCCTTTGGAACACCATATATCATATTCATATACTCACTATGGTGCCTATCAACACCAATCTTTGAGCTCTATCACTTAAAAATTCCATAATAACACTAAGAAGTGACCCACCCACTCCCAACTGTTTAAGTTTGAAAGCACGGGCCTCATGATTAACATGGTCAAGGGCAGCACTAAAATCACTGCCAATCATACGAACTTCATGAAAGAGCAAGATATACAAGAAAAAGGGATTACCGTTACAGTGTACGAATGTGAAATAGATATACATATGAAAAGGGCACTTGGTTATCAAGGGGTGTATTGTAAGCGGGTCACCTTGGAGGATATACATAGGTTTTTGGTGATCAATGGAGATCCAGTCTTCTTTGCAAAGAATGTTGATTAAGAAAGTCTTCGGAATGCGACGGATCACGGGTAAACGGCTCTTGTAATGGGTCATTAGAGTTAATTTTTCAGTGTCCTTACCGAGGAAAGCGTCCATTGTAGAGTGCAAATCTATCTGTATGTGTTGCTTAGCTGGTAGCTTGTAAATCTGACATCATGGAGCAAATTTTCCAACAATGGGACGTACGTGCTGGAGATTGTCAGATAAGGTAGCAGATTGAAAATAATTTGGCTGGGACCACCAATGGGTCACCATACACCATTGCATCTGCTGAGACGTCCTGGGCATCTTTAGAAGTCATTAGTTCCAGGATAACCTATGGAAGCTAAGTAAACTGGTTTGAGTCATAGTAGCGGCAAAACACAGCTGCTTTGAGGGTGTGATTAAAAGGTTTAACCCTTCCGTTGGCAGTAGGGTTACATGGGGATTTCTGATGTAGGGTGATACCAGGAGATTAACTAATGATATCCACAATTTAGAGGTAAAAATTGTACCCATGTCAGAAGTGATATGCTCAGGGACACTGAATCTCAATATCCACCCTAAGAGTAAGGCATATGAGGCGGACATTTCAGTTCCCTTGGGAATAGCTTCAGGCCAACGAATGGAGCGGTCATAGTCAGTAAACAGGTAATGATGTCCTTGTCATGTGGGTAGGGGATCTAATATGTCAACGTTAATGAGGGTAAAAAACTTAGTACTGGGCCTTTACAATACTTACAATGCTACCAAGAGGCTAAAATTACTGAGAGTAATTTTTTCTCCAGACAACCTCTTCAACCTTTGAAACGCTCCCTGAAAGATAAAATTATTCGATAAATCAATACTCTAAAGCTGAGGTTCAGGAGAGAGGCCCATTCTTGAATATGATTGCTGATGTACATTTGTAGTTTGACACGAAATACAGGCGCGGACCCAATGCTTATCATCATTAATAATTCCATGTCCAATGAATTTCATCATCAGTAGCTATGCAGTATATTGCCATGAGGGATGTGAAAGACCACGAATGATATCAAACACCTATCAGCAAATGGGACCAGATATTCAATATCTTGGTCTACCAGAACTAAAGTCACTGAGGAGGGTGGCGTTGAAGTCATCAAGAGGAACGTCTTCCCAAAGGAGGGATGTACAGGATATTCTATATGCTTGGCGCTCTGAATCTTTTTGTCGGGCATCTGCCAAGGGGTTTTAATTCAATCCCAGATGACCAGCTACCAATGTTTTTATCAACAGTGTATTGGCAGTGGGATTAATTTTCCCAGGGATGCATTGAAGGGTGGAGTAGTATTCGGACACAGTGGAGAGATGTGAGCATTGACGGGCAAACAGGCGTCGGGCGGTCGAGTGAAGGCGTGCACTAGAGGCATACAGTCCATGTGTATGATAAAGGGCGTGCCTTTTAAGTGGCTAAAGTGACAGCCATCCAAACACAATGACAGCAATTTGTGGTTGAAGATAGAGTAACAGGATTCTCCCTTGGACACTTTTTTACTGAAAATGGCCAATTGGCTGGTCAAAATTTTGACCACTTGCTCTAGTACTATAACAATTTTGATGTCGTTTGCATCAGTGGAGAGGAGAAGGGCATATGGCATGGGAAAAGTAAGAGTGGCTAATTGGGCATTCTTTGCTTTTCAGAGGGCTACTTCTTGAAGGAGACCCCGTTTCAGGTCTTTTGGCTTGCCCTTGAGGGAGGCGTAGAGAATTTTATGAGTGGCGGCAATGGCTGGCAGAAACTGGTGATAATAGTTGATCTTGCCCAAGTATTGTTGTAATGTTTTGAGAATCTAGGGTGTGGGAATGTTTAGAACGGCTGCTACCTTGTCAGGGAGACATTGGACTCCTTTATGAATGATGTGGTGCCCTATGAAACGATAATTAATTGTCGCTAAAGGTACAATTGTTGTACTAAACTACAAGGCCATTATATTGTGGTTGGTCTATTACTATGCATAGGTGACAGAAGTGTTCTTTGCGGGAAGAGAACATAAGTATGTCGTCCACGTAACATACACAGAAGGGGAGATCCCATCCATGAGGCATCAAAAAGTGGCCCCAGCATTACAACGTCCAAAATAGGATTAATTGAAGGTGTGTGTACTGAAGAGGGATGTGATGGCATTCTTGGGGATGTCTTATGGGTTCATAGGTACCTGATTATATACCTCCAGGAGGTCGAGCATGGAGAAAACCTTTGCTTTGTGAAAATAGGTCACGTCAGCCCTATTTGGGAAGGGGTATTGATCCACTTCTGTGTGCATGTTCAGATGACTGTAGTCCCCAGAGAGCTATCTTTCTTCATAGCGATGTGTAAGGGTGACGATCATGGGCTTGAGTCCTTTTGACATAGTCCAATTCTTACCATTTCAGTGAAAGTCTGTTTATCGGCTGCAACATGATCCGGACGTCTGAATCAAGTGGGCATTTTGGAACAAGTTTTCTTGATATGGTGATAAATTCTGTGTTTGGTTAAAGCCCTAGGTGTTTGGAAATTTTCTGGATGGAAAACTTTCAGGTACGACGGGAGGAGGTAAGAGTAGATATCCATGGGGGTACTGATATGGAGAGCAAGGTCAAAGGAGGTGGGTTGATGAGGTGTCGACGGGTAAGAGTGTGTGCTTACTAAAGTAGAAGTAAAAGGTAAGTACTTGTGTCTAACAGAAATTGCACCACCATACCTGCATTACATAAAAAGAAAAGATTAGTTACAAGGGAGTCCCCCATCACAACCGATAGCCTATTTACCTTTTTGGGGCTACTGACAAAGGTTTCCACATTTCTTTACAACAGCCATGACTCTGGAATGGTAGTGGCTATGTATGGCCAATGGTCTTCAATTAGTGGCTGAAAAGTTCATTGGTTGGGGTGTGAGTGAAGTGTGGAATATGTGGATGGTGGGTGGCTTTGTCGCCCCTCTTGCACACCACAGGGTGGTCATTGTTCCCTACAAGCAAATGCACTATTTTTTCTGTTATCGTAAATTAAAATAATTATTACATTTTAACCCTTCAGGTGCGGATATTCGAATAAATATGTTGCACAGCTCTGGGCACATTTTCACGAAAAAACTCAAAATGGTAGAAATTTCAGGAAACTAATTTTTCTTATTCTATAGCCTTTCTATTTTTAGACTTTAAAAATTTTTTCACTTGAGTACATCTCTTTATGACATTTCTTTCTTTGTTAAAAGGGTAAAAATTAAGAAAAATCACAAAAATTCCTTTTTAAACTTATTTAAGTAATTCCACAAATAATCCTTCACCCAATTCATTTGTGAAATGTATTCTCCACATTGGCAACGCTTTTATACACTTTATGGGTATTGTCTCAAAACATGGAATGATACAAAGAGGGGGCTTTTCACCACATAGATCACAAAAATGGGTTGTTGCTTTCTTTTATATTCGCCTTTACCTTTCAAGCAGTTCTTTGGCAAGAAAGAGCACACAATCAATTTGCATTTTTGGATTTTGTCAACATATTGAGCAGGAAAATGCCATTCAGTTAAGGGGACCGGCCTGAATGCCAATATACGGGGTATAGGAAGAAAAAGAAAAAAATCTTTAAATATTCACCAAGATTAATATGGCAATGGAGAATGCGTATAAGGAATATTTCGTCAAAATTCCTCGTGCTTTCATAGTTAGAGGGTAATTAGTATAAAGTAATTCAATAAACCATAAACATTGTTGCCTATTAGAAAATGCACTATTACCTCTGTTATCATAAAATTTGATAATTATTACATTTTATTGTAAAAGAAATTGTGAACAATGGCATCTGTAAAACTTCCACGAGTCACAGACGACCGTAAATTTTACCTTTTGCCCTTCAGTCCTACGACAAACCTGAGAGAGAGAGTACTTGCCTGAGTTTGACCTCTGACATTCACTCACTTTTATGTTTGTTTGTTTTTTTGTTTTTGGAAAGAAGTTTATCGTTTCAAAGAGAAAAGGAAAGTTTCATCATCTTGATAACACAAGGAAGAAGAAAATTCGCTTTATTAAGAGCTCAGATGAGGGTAATATTGGTAGTGCAGAAAGAGAGAGAGAGAGAGAGAGAGAGAGAGAGAGAGAGAGAGAGAGAGAGAGAGAGAGAGAGTTGTGTGGATGGAGAAGCAACAGCCTTGCCTAACATGAGCAAAAGAAACAAGACATTGAGCCAAAGGATCTTCATTTATGAGTAAATTATGATAAATAACTTGGTTTTTGTTTGTTTTCGTTTATCATTATCCAAACAGGAACATAAAATTCATAATAATCAGGATTTATTGATATTTATATTGTTTCTCTTATTTTTGGCAAGAATTTTATCATTTCAAAAAGGAAAAGACAATTTCAATATCTTCCTAACATTAGGAAGAAAAGAATTCGCTCTACTAAAAGTTCAGAAGAGGGTTATATCGATAGTGATGAGAGAGAGAGAGAGAGAGAGAGAGAGAGAGAGAGAGAGAGAGAGAGAGAGAGAGAGAGAGAGAGTGTGTGTGTTGTGGATAGAGGAGCGGCCGCCTTGCCTCTCAGGATCCCAAAGAAGCAAAATATTGAATAAAAGGATCTTTATTTATGATAAAATTATGAATAATAACTTTGTTTTCTTTCATTAATACCCCCCCCCCAAAAAAAAAAAACACACGAAATTCATAATAATCGTAATTTATTAATACTGTCTTTGAAAAAAAACAAAGAAAAACTTTGAAGGCCAGTATCTCAGAATTATACTTATTGACCTTGAAATTCAATAGCCTCCATTAGTTTGAAAGATATAGCATTGAAATTTGGTATATATCTTAGAAATACATTACAAAACAATAAAATGAAGGCTTTTTTACCAGTTTTTTTCATATTTTTTTACTTAATTTTTTCCCTGAATTCTTAGTTTTTTTTTACCATAATGAAAAAATTCATATCTTGAAAAAAATACTTTAAAAAAAAAAAATCTTCATATCATATGAGGTCTATATCAGGTCTATGTAGGGTAGTAATCGCATATCTTATTAAAAATTATTAAGGGATGAGATAGAATTCGAAGAAAATAATTTTCATTAAAAATCGTCCTGACGTCGCAGAACTGAAAGTCAGAGGCAAAAATTCTATGCAGTTTGGAGATGTGCTAAGTCTCCTTATTAAGCGGTATGAATATCGAAGTCTTGTCATTAAAAATCATCATTTGCTTCCTACCCGCTTAACGAGAGCTTCGGTCAATGTTAAATAGTTGTCCTCAGGAGCGGCGGTATTAATGGAGGTATCGACACCGGGCACAGAGACACATACATGTTTGGGTAGATATCATACTCTAAGAACAAATATAGATTCAGGACCCAAGGAGAGCTGTCTGCAGCAGGTTGCAGACAAACTATACTGGTCATTTCCCTGAGAGCAAGAAAAGCTTTTCAGTCCCGACCAGTTTGTGCGTGGTCTGAAAAATCTTGGCTATACGGGTGGTTGGAATGGTAAGTATTGCTCCAAGAGTCAAGTTATAAGGGGGTTTTATGATATTAGGTTGTTGCCATGGTCGCAAAGCAAATGGTAAATTTCCTGGAAAGTGTCTTTGGGAATGCTGCTAGAACATTGTCTGCTTTTGTTCTTGAGCGAGTCCTGCACTCAATACAAAACTGGACCTTGGTGCACTGAATGTCTCTGTACTGGCGTAGGGTGATAGTTTCATGTATGTGGAGTTGGAGTTGATATAATAGTTAGTGCCGGATAGTGGCATCATCAAACAGGAAGACACAGCAGTGAGAGGAAAAGCAGGAGAGACCTGGTCCTCCAGAGGTCACCAATTATGTGTGTTTTGTTAGGTTATAACAGATAGGCGGAGTGAATGCAACTGACTTTATTTCAAGCTTGAGAAGGTTATATAGAAGACCCTTGAATTAAGACTGTGAAAAAAATCAAACTGATTATTGCGTGTAAAGGCAAGCTTAAACAGATACTGTCAAAGTGAGGGGAGAGCGTGATATAGAATAATAAAGAAAATAACGTTACAGTGTACAAGCATATGTGAAACACGTGTGATGCAGAGTATTGAACATAGATCTTTGGTGAAGTGTTTTTTTTTCATTTTAATGAACTGCCTGCTGTCAAACATGAAGGAATAACTGTTTTGAGATATCTAAGCTTCAATAAGCTTGTTCAATTGTCATGCTGATAAAAGGAGCATCCTTGTGGAATGGTGCAGATATTACAATTATACAGGTAGCAAGGGTGGGTATTGTAAGATATTTCTGTAATCAATAACCATTAGTGAAGATGGTTCATAAGGAATAATCATTCCATGGTGGAAGGAAATAGACAATGGAAAAGCTGTAAAAAATAAAGGAAAATAGAATTACTCAATGTGATTTTAAAAAGGGTGAATAACACTACATGGGGCAGAGACTGCATTATATAAAATAGATGAATTATTATGAAAAGCATTATGCGAATTTAAACAAGGATTGCAGTCAATGGATTAAGTGTCTGATTTAGAATATGTGTATGAATATGTGAAAATCGATAGGGGGATAGTCTTGTGTGAAATACAAATAATAACTTGAGATTTAATGACTATGGGCTGTATAAAAGTTGAGTATGGGAGGTGGCGATATTAATCTAATAAGAGTAATCATTTGGTCCTTGTGTTTCAAGAGTCACATATATATCAAACTATGAAAAAGTAAGAGGAACTATATTGATGTAAAAGTCAAATCTATTTGAAAGAATTTTATTCTTCCGTGTGTGTATAAAATTAACCGGTAAAAGTTAGTGTAACTGCACAGGAGTGGTTAATATTTGTAGATGGATTAGTTAAAAGATGATAACAAGGGAAGATATAAAGTTTAACAGGAAAATTTCCAGGGTTTTCAAGTAGAAAGAAAAACTTACAATAAATTTTCATCTTGAGTAAATATATGAAGCTAATTATGAACTAGGACGAATGAACAATTGACGTCCTTTTGAACATATGGAAGGATGTGAAGTATAGATTCTTGTGAGTATTAGAAGCAAAAACAACGGAAATGGTAACCTGAAACAGGTGGTGAGTTGTAAACCAAGAAAATCAAAAGAGGCAGTAGGATCTCTGTATAAAATTCATTAATGAATGTCTGTGATATCCAAATCTAAGGTACACAAAGAGAATACTTCATCAAATATGCTTTGTGTAATTAATTGTTTATTCTATAAATGTATATAGGTCATGAAAAGGCCATGGATTACTAGATGGAATGATGTGTATAGGTTATGTGGAGTAAGAATTAACTAAATAGTGAGTAATTCAGATATATGAAAATGATTATTGTATCAACGATGGATCTAAGTCATTTGATATAATATGACTAAATGAATGGAGTAGAAAACTATAGTCACGTAAAATATGTATTTCATTTATAAGATTTTTAAGGTAGAAAAAAAAATTAAACTGACAAAATGTATCCTAGAATAATATAAAAATGTTCTTCAGCAGTTATTTTCTGAAATCTCTCATGTTTTAAATTGGGATATATTAATTTCGTTCTTTTTTTTTTCCTACATATTCTCATTATCTTAGTAGTTTCTCTTCGAAACCATCTAGAAAACAGATATAGCTCCACGGTAACTGAAAAAGTGTGTAGATTTTGCGTGGTTCACTGTGATTTAAGTTAGCAAAGTTTGTGTGTATGGTCAGCTTCAATTATGTTTTTTTTCGTCATTTCCAGGATATGCAAGTCTGTGCCTTATACCCTGTTCGTTTGGTTTTCACTGTAAATTTAGATAACAGAGAAGAGTGGCTTAATAATGACTAATGCAAGCTAGACAAACAAAAATGATTGGGTCTTTAGTCATGTGCTGTCTGGGCACACTGCAATAACGATTCTTCCCCACCACACGCTGGATATACTTATCGTTACCTGATAATCAGTTTCATCCATTTTCTATGATGCAGCCTCCCATGTAACATTGAGACGAGGAAAATGAGACTGGTGTTGATCTATCCATGTCACTTGGCCGATACCACCTTTGTTTATGAAATACGACTATGCATGTGATACTGAAGCTATCCGTTTGAGATATGTCACTCT
>NC_090728.1:10201741-10204241 GCF_036898095.1 Palaemon carinicauda
TCAAACATTGATACACCCAAAACCAGAGAAATCGATATTTGCTGGCAAAGTTAAGAAAAAATATGTTAATAATTAAATCAACTAATACAACAACTAAAATTACTGAAAGAAACGCAAGGTTGGACAAGCGCTTAACACAAAGTCAACTACAAATGGAAAAGTTGTTGTTAACTTTGCAAATAAAATGATCAGAGAAGAGGCGGCAAATGAAATTCAGACATTGGTGGCTGACACTGAAACGGGAAAAATCGGAAAACTAAAACCAAGAATAATGATATGCAATGTGTAAAATAATGAAAATGATGTAGTAAATGCTTAGATTCAAAGAAATCAGTGTCTGGACCAAATTCAAAATATAGAAGAGAAGGTAAGTGTATTCATGAAGAAAAATGCCTGGGCGGGGGGGGGGGGGGGGGTAAACCACCCACTGTGCTTAAATGTGATCCTGAAGTTCGGAGGGCTATTCATGATAATGGGGACAAACTTTCGTTACGATGGAGTGTTTATAAAATACGTGATAGGTATCACATGATCACCTGCTACCACTGTCAGAGGTATGGATATCTTTAAAAAAGATTGCAATTCTAAGAGTGATGATAAAGTCTGTGGAAATGTTCAGGAAAACATTCCACCATGGAGTATAACGCACAAGTGTCAAAGTGTATAGACAGCACAAAGTTAAACAAATCATGTGACAACACAGTAAATTCTAGAGAATGCAAAGCTTATCACTTGAAATTTAAAAGACTATCGGGAAATATTGACCATGGTTACTAGGGATATCATAAACTGTGGCTATGTGAATATAAAATCTGTAGGTAAAAAGACTTCAAATTCAAGAATTGATAAACGAGAAATATTTGGATATGTTAGCATTATCTGAAACATGTTTAAATAACTTGGAAAGGCAAAGATCACTGAAATGACAACCCACACACACGCCTTTTTTCACATACCAAGAGAAGGTAGGTTTGGTGGGGGTGTCGTACTCTTTATTCATAAAAGTTACTCAAATCTCAAATTGTTGAAAAGAATCAGTGTAGCAGGTTCTGAATATATAGAAACAAACTTTAAGCTAAAAAACAGAAAAAATATCCTTTATAACAATCTACAAACGTCCTAGAACAAACACCAGTATCTTCTTTTTAAGAAATCTGTGCTCTCATTGAGAGGATTATCATGGAGAAAAACGAATTAGTTATCTGTGGAGACTTCAATTTTGGGGTGGATGACGCATCAAATCTAAACACTTTGGCATTTAGAGGATTATTAGAATCATATAGACTAGTGAATAATGTCAACTCTACAACTACCTTAACTGGGCATACGTTAGACTTAGTTTTAAGTGATGACATGAATAATATTGTTTCTGATATAAATGTTGAAGAGGAATGTACTATCTACCCGGTATACAAACTTATTACGTTTAGTATACCTCTACAGAAACATGCATTAGTAAGGGAAATAAATCTTAGCAGAAGTTACAAAGAAAATAAATAATGCTATCAATATTCCCTGCGATCATGATGACCAACGTCTGTTGGGAGCAAAGTGTGTTAACGGTCTTACGACCACTTATAATAAAGTGAGTAAAAGTAAATATGATACCATGTGCCCACCAATGGAAAAGACTATAACTGTAAAAGACCAATCACCTTGCTTTGATGGAGAGACTTTGGTAAAAAAATAGGGAAAAAGACATAAAGAAAGAAAGTGGAATAGGTTGATAGCTGAAATTACTTGGATAGAATACAAAACTGCTGCGTATCAATATAACTACCTACTAAGTAGGACAAAAAGTGAATACTATAACAGAAATGAATGAGTTATATCATCTCCTGAATGTTATAATGGGAAATGTAAAAGAAAAGAAGCTACTTGGTGGATACAGTGACCAGGAACTAACAAATAATGATCTAGTATTTTTTCAAAACAAAATTGAAAATATAACCAGGTCATTTGTAAATACTCAACATTGGATTAATGATACACAGGGCACACAGACAAAATTAATACGATTTAACAATATAACACGAGATGAAATAGCCAGAATTACCAAGAGAGCAAAGAAAACAAACTACGCGATCGATCGTATGCCAATATCTGAAGTAACTGGAGAGAGAAACTTTTCTAGTCTAGCCGAAATAATAATGAGAATAGCAAATGCAAGCATTGATGGATGTAAGTAACCTAATCTGAGTAAATAACTATAGTCACACTATTTGTGAAAAATGCACTGGCCTACCAGGAATTAAGCTCATATAGACCTATTTCGAATCTATCCTTTGTTTCAAAGGTCAATGAATATGTAATTCTTGAACAACTAGTTAGTCACTTAGAAGTAATAGAAGCTTTGCCTGACAACCAATCTGCTTACAGAAAACTATACTCTACGGAGACAGCCATCAGCTCTGTTGTAAGTGATATGCTGGAAATGATGGCTGAAAATAAATGTGGTATTTTGATACTGCTCGATCCCAGTGCTGCTTTTGATACAGTT
>NC_090728.1:10209241-10221741 GCF_036898095.1 Palaemon carinicauda
ATTATGCATGGCAAAGATAGTTCATGTGCTTTTAGATTAAATTTTCGTCAGTTGTAACTCTCTCCGTCTCTCTCTTGTTCAGTTGTCTTCTCCTCCTTATATTTCAATATATTTATCTTTCTTGACATTGAGTTTTCCCGCTCTCCGCATATAAGTATAAACTTAACATGCCCAGCACTACTTTTTTAACTCCCTCTCCTTCTCTTTCTTTCCATGACATTGGTATCTATTATTTTCATTACCTCTCCTCTGACATTCAACTTCTCACACTTTATTTTTACTTTCTTCCAGCCCAATGTTTTGTTCGACTTATCGTCACTATCATCGTTAATTATTCGTCTCTCTATCCTTATTGTCCTTCACAATCCCTGGTATATATCTTTCAATAAATATCCCTTTTCTCTCTTTACATATATTTCAACAGACACTAATCAGATGATATCCAAAATAGCCTTTTAGATAAAAGGATGAAGAAAAATGGTATAAAATAGCCAGATCTTTAAAAAAATCAATTGTTGTTTCACCTCTGACCAAAGGAGCAATCATGGAAGTTCAGCCTTGAGTAAATCAAATATATACAAGTGTTAGAGAACTATAAGATTTTATAGACTATTCAGTAAACAAATGGTAACAAGAAAATCATAGTGATAATGAAATAGATTTTTTGAAGTTTTTTTAAACAGAGCTGAGGACAGTGACGCTACTGCGCGGACGGGAGGGCTGGGGGTAAATTGTGACCCTAGCTCGATTTCAATTACAAATTCGGAGATATGGCTCTTAGAAAAAAAAAGAATGCTATTTTGTCTAGAATGTTATGGTCAATGCAACAATTGTTCCACATTCATGTTATCTAAATCTTGTAGGGATTTCACCTGTACTTTTCAGATCCGATCTCTTCATCAACGGAATTTGTCAAAAGGTTCTTTAGCTGGATCAGATTTATAAAGATATACTTTGGGTCCAATATATCTTCAGAAATGTTTTCACAGTATTGTCTTTTAGACTGAGAAAACACAAGCTCCCTTATATCTAAAGCAAAAGTCAATTATGGAAAATTTTGTCAATATTAAAAGTAGGAGAGTAATTATCCTTGACAGTATTCAAGTAAAATATAAACATTTTATTATGAAAGAAGACTGCATATCATTTCATTTTCATTTCCCGAATACTATTGTTCTGGAACTTCTGTTTCTATGCATCATCGTATGTATCATCAATGAATAAGCATTGATCCTAGTTTGAAATACATATACATCAGACGTACACTATATAATAGAAATAGTTTTCAAAAGATACTGAGCCAAAAAAAAAAAATAAAAAAATAGCCTCTTGCTCGGCCAGGAAAAAAGGCCAGCTTCGCAGCTTATGGGGAGCAAAAGGAGATTTGAATTTTTGCGGACGTAGAGCAAAAGGGGAAATCCCTGATATTTTCAACAAGAAAATGGGGACACTGGTGTATGTAAGGTAAATTATATATTACATGGCTGCAGAAATAGATAAAAATAGTACACAAAGGTTAATGGTGATTGTTCACTATTTCTTGTATCATAATAGTAACAATAACTCTTTATCTTTAATTCTTCGTGATATTTTGGAATATGTTTGCCATTAAAAGCATTAAAACAGAATCTGTATTATTGAATTCATATTTATTTATAATAGAATTGTATCATTAGATATGATAAAGGAATTCACTAATTCTCTGAATTTCGATGCTTCAGACTGAGAGCAAATTTAAAAAAAAAAATAGACAAACGAGACGTTTGTTGGGTTTTCAGAGCAATTCAATAAATACACAAGCATTATATCACATAATGCTAACGCTTGTTTACTACAACTTTTACAACTTTTTAACTTTACCTTGAGGAAAACATTCGGGGAATCGTACAGTATACTATCAAGTAGAACTCACCTGACCAGAATTAGAACCTATATAAGTGATTTGATCTACGCTCTCTCAATTGTAAGGTTAGGTGCATTTAGATTATAGAATTTTCTTTTAGATGGAGTTGATCCAAAATTGAGTGAATTCAATAGTTAGTGTTTTTTTTCTATCTTTGGGAGTCATTGAGAACGTTAAATGATACAATGAAAGCAGTCATCTAGTTTGTTGTCTGTGTATGATGTTATTGAAATCATCTTGTTTTTAGCTGAACTCTTTTGCGGTTCAGCCACTGTCACCTAACTAAACAAAGGGAAATAACATTTTAATAACTTTTCTAGCTTTTGACCATGAATAGGGATTTTCTATAGATTTTAGGAAATCATTTTCACTATATTTGAATACTCTCGGTGCATATTCATATATTCAATTTATGGTATCCTATATACAAATTATACATACCATATATATTAGGATGCCAGAATCTCCCAAATTCAGAGCATAACAAAATAAATTAGTTTTCATATCTTTGTAGAGAAATCAATATATTGGGTAAACTCATCAGCCATCTCTCCCTACGATATCTTTCTGGTTACTCGCCCCGAATGCACAGTGTGAGAGCATGCACTTCTTCAGAGCATGGTGAGCTATATAATCCTGTGTCCATCTGGCCATGCAAACAGAAGAAAAAATATAGCAAGTATATCCTTGTTTTTTATATTGTAAGTTAGCTTCAATTGATAAAAGGTTATTACCTGCTTATCATCATAGCCATAATCAGTTACCCCGGAACGCGGAAAAGAACTTTCATTGCATAAAGAGTAACACTTAGTAAAACAAGAATGAGTAACACTTAGTAAAAAAGGAATGAAGTGCTGCAGATTGAAGGCATATTGAGAGCTTTCATATTCATTTCTTTAAAGAGGTGTCTCAGTATTGTAATTACTTCGTATTGTCAGTTATTATTTTATGATATTATTGTTGCAAATATCTTCAAAACTTTTAGCCAGACCATTGAATGGTAACAAATTACGTTTGATAAATATTATTTTATTTTTTAATTTTATTTTCAGTTCTATTTGATAATATAGTTACATATTTTGAAAGTCAATGTCTGCTAAAATAAACACACACAAACACACACACACACACACACACGCATATATATATATATATATATATATATATATATATATATATATATATATATATATATATATATATATATATATATATATGTATGTGTTTATATATGTATATATATATATATATATATATATATATATATATATATATATATATATACACACACATATATATATATATATATATATATATATATATATATATATATATATATATATATGTATATATATAGTTAGATAGGCACTACACATCACAAGGAACTAGCTATCCTTTGATGTATCTAGCCAATGAATCCTCTACGAATTTAGTCAGTCATGGATAGAGAAGATGAAAGAATGGCCCCCAGTCCCTGGCGTAGCTGTGTGCTAAGAATCTCCTCGATTATAAATACTAAAGAGAAACTGATAATAGGTAATTGGAATGTTAAAACCATGAATCAGATTGGGAAGTTACAGCAAGTGGAGAGTGAATTTATGAAATATAGTTTGGATATCTTGGCCCTGAGTGGAACACTATGTAAAGGGATTGATAAGGAATCTTTAGACTAAGGGAATATATATATTTACTCAGGAAGATCAGATGGAGCTGGAAGAGAAGGGGTAGGAATGATGATGACACCAAGAGCAAAAAAGGCATTAACCGAGTGGAGAGCTATAAATAGTAGATTGTTACTAGCAAAGTTCAAATCAAAGCAGTGCAATATAAGTATTATAACCTGCAATGCCCCAACAAGTGACTCCCCTGAAAAAAAGGAAAGATGAATACTATGAAGAACTGCAGAGGATAATATATGAGATCCCTGAGAGAGATATGAAAATTGTGATTGGCGACTTCAATGCTAAAGTTGGAAGAAATAATCAAGGGATAGAGAATATGATGGGTGTCTAGGGTCTTGGCGAAGTTGCAAATGAAAATGGAGCACATTTCATAAGTTTCTGTTCGGCAAAGAATCTTGTCATTGGAGGCACTCTGGTTCCAACGTAAGAATATCCACAAGTGTACATGGACTTCACCATGTGGCAATTACAAAAATCAGATAGATCACATTGCCATTAATAAAGACAGAAGGATGACTCTGAGAAATGCAAGAAGCTATATAGGTGCAGATGTTCATAGTAATCACCAGCTCCTCATTGCCACACTGAGATTAAAATTGAAAGCAATCAACAGAAAGATAGATAGAATATCTAGGTTTAATACAACTAAGCTTTTAGATGAAGAGCTCAGTGATACATTTACAATTGAATGTAGGAATCGATTTGCAGTCTTAGATACTTTAAGAGATGGAGAACAGACAATTAGTGAAGAGTGGTGTGATATTAAGAACACATATCGGTCAGTTGGTAGTGATGTCTTGGGAAAAACAGTTACAAGGAGAAAGCCATAGATATCGAATGATTCTTATGATACTATAAAAAGGAGACAAAGAAATAAATTGATTGTTGAAAGTTTTCGAGGAAGTAATGAAAATTAAGAGGTAGAGCATGCTAAATATTTCAGTATTGACAGCGAGGTGAAAAAAATAGGCAGGAATGACGGGAGAGAGTATTTAGACAGTAAAGCAGATGAGGCCGACTAAGCTATGAATTCAGGAAGTGGCGATGGTGTGATAATTGCTCATAGAATTATTAATGAAATCTCGACTAGGGCAAAGAAGAAGAAGGAGATACCCATCAAAAAGAGAGATGGTTCTGTTATACCAACAAAAGATAAAGTAAGGGAACGTTCGATGGAACACTTTATTGAGGTTATGAATACGACATATGAAAGGAATAATTTCATTGGCATGCCTGAAGCTGGTGAAGACTTTGTTGTGCCCATGAATGAATTCAGTGTGTTTGAAGTCGAAGCTATCCTAAAAAACTAAAGAAATGGAAAGCCCCTGGATACGATGGAATAACTGCCGTGATGATACTGGCCGAAAATGAAGAGACTCCCAGACTACTTACAAGATTATCTAGTCGAATGTGGCATGAAGAGGCAAAACCTGATGAATGAGACTTAGGAGTATTGGTGAAAATAGCTAAAAAGAGAGATGTGACTGATTGCAATAATTACAGAGGCATACCACTTACGTCTATTGTTATGAAAATATATAACATTGTTATTCATAAGAGACTGGCGAGAAAGATTGATGAAAAACTGAGAGATGAACAAGCAGGATTTAGAAGAGGTAGAAGTTGCACTGACCAAATTTTCATTTTGAGATATGTTGCACAGCAGTGCGTAGAATATAGAAATCCCCTTTTGGTGCTATTGGTGGACTATGAAAAAGTCTTTGCTAGTGTGCAGCGGCCAATTTTCAGGAGAATCCTGCGTTATTATGGAATTCCTCTTAAATATGTAAATTTGATTAAGTCTGTTCATGAGCATAGCTAGTGAAACGTTAATGTTAATGGAGTCATATCAAGTGAATTTTCAGTGAACAGCGGAGTACTCCAAGGGAATGTATTGTCCCCTACGTTGTTTATCCTCCGCATGGACTTTGTAATGTGTAGAACAGTCAGAGATGGTGGAGAATTATTGGACTGGATTGGTGATAGGAATCTAGCAGACCTAGAGTATGCTGATGATTCTGTCCTCCTTAGCATAACACCAAAGGATTTACATTGTTTGCTTACCAGTATGCATGAAATATCACACGAGGTGGGGCTAAATATAAATAAAAGAAAGACAGAGATGATGAAAATGGAGTATGCAATGGAAGATTAAATAGCATTGGAAGGAGAAAGGATTGATGAGGTAGAATCATTCTACTATTTAGGAACAATGGTCTCCAATACAGGGTCTCTAGAATTAGAGTTTAGTGAAATATTGAAAAAAAAAAAAAATTTGGAAATCAAATTACCAAAAATTTCATATAAAAATCAGACTATATATATATATATATATATATATATATATATATATATATATATATATATATATATATATATATATATATATATATATATATATATATGTGTGTGTGTGTGTGTGTGTGTGTATGCGCGTATATGTGCGCGTATATATATATATATATATATATATATATATATATATATATATATATATATATATATACATATATATATATATATATATATATATATATATACATACATATATATATATATATATATATATATATATATATATATATATATATATACATATATATATATATTTATATATATATATATATATATATATATATATATATATATATATATATATACATATATATATATATATATATATATATATATATATATATATATATAGATATATATATATATATATATATATATATATATATATATATATATATATATATATATATATATATATATATATATATATATATACGCGCACATATACGCGCATACACACACACACACACACACACACATATATATATATATATATATATATATATATATATATATATATATATATATATATACATATATATATATATATATATATATATATATATATATATATATATATATATATATATATATATATATATATATATATATATATATCATGCACGTTTGTTATATGATGAATGAGGACATAACCTACTCTTGAGAATAAAAGGGTGAAATACTCTACATTCGGGGTTTTATTGTAAGTTATGCTTTTTCGCCGGGACATTTTGAATGGAATAATTTATCGTTATTCATTGAAATCTTATTCACTAACCCTTCATATCAGGTTATCTTATTACTTTGAAGTTAAAATGATAATTTTCTTTTTTATTCGTAATACCCTTCCAACTACATAGTTGCTACAGTATTTGTGTTCCTTTTCTCCAATAGAAAGGTTTAAAGCTATTGATAAAGATACAAATGAATATACTTATATATAAACAGAGGAAAAGGTGTTATAAAAACAAATAATCCATGTAGAGATACGGCCGCTGAAAACGGATTAAGGCCGTTTCACACGACCCGTTTTCTCTCCTACCGGCTGGCCAGTGGCTAACCGCCGTCGAAATGTTCTACATTCACATGAAGCGTTCCGTATCCGTTCACCAGCGCGCGGTTTTCATTGTTTACTTAGACTCTGTCACGTGAGTAAATTACAATGATTTTCACCGTATAAGATGGTGGTAGATAACTATGTTGATAAAATAAGTCATGGAACTTCATAATACTTTATGCACCATGCCAAGAATATTAAAATTATGATAGACTCGCCCGTTTTATCTAATGTCTCTCCAGTCATTTTCCATATCTATCCTTTATGTAAATGATTTCTATACATCTTGTTTGCCATCACAAACATCTCCTCATCCCCCTGAAAAAGTTTAATTAACCCCTCATACATAGTGTCAACCACAAACTAACAAATTTCTATGACTCTATACTGTAAGGAAAAGTCTGGGTTGCTGGCCACGAAACGAATGGGTACGATACAGGTCCTCGTTCACACAAAACATCATCCACCCGTTGGTTGGGACGGGTGGCTAACAGCCGTCAAACCGGACAAGGTTTCTTGGAAAGAAAGCCGAGCCGACTCGGACGGCTGCCGACCGAGGGCCGCTATCAGCCTAACCGGTCGTGTGAACAGTTGCATTTGAATACACGCAAGAAAGCTAGACAACGGTTAACCGACGGCCAGCCTGTCGGAAAGAAAACGGGTCGTCCGATTCACTTGTCTAGCTTTCTTGCGTGTATTGAAATGCAACTGTCAGGTTGACGGCGGCCCACTGTCGTCAGCCTTCTGAGTCGGATCGGGTTTCTTCCCAAGAAGCCCCGGCCGGTTTGACGGCCGTTAGCCACCAAACCAAAGGGTGGATGATGGTTTGTGTGAACGATGACTCGCATTGTACCCCTTTGTATCGTGGCCTACAACCTCGACTTTTCCTCATAGAACGTACAGTTATTTCATTGTTGACAGTTGACACCATGGGTAAGTTAAATGAATTTGTTTGGGGGTATGAGGAGTTATTTGACATGAAAAATGTTCTCTGAGGTAACAATGTTTTTTTCTTCCAGATATGAGAGTAAGGATAACTTTTTGTTTTAATAAAGTTTCATCTATAATGTGATTATTTACTATAATGAAAGTCTCTCATTGTTTGCATTTTTTTTTTTTTACCTTTAGCAAACTACGGGTCTTTCCTTTGGAGATGTGGCTTCTTGGCAATTTGTGTTCCTCCTGGGTAGGTCCATATCAATATTTTGTAGCAAATAGATAAACTTTTCTTTTGACATTCTGGAATATTGATAAAATGGTACTCCATCATCTGACAGTTCTTTACACAGTGTCCAGAACTCTGTCTCCCTCTTTCTTTTCTTAATGACTGATGTTTCAATATTCTTTTCATTTTTCATTTAAATTGCTCTTCCTTCTCCACTTCTAGTAAAATAAGCAATTGCCGTCAAATTTCTATCGCTGAGACAATTATCTCCCATGACACCCACGTGACAGAATCTATGTAAACAATGAAAACCGCGCCGGGGTGAATAGATAGGGAACGTCTCGTGTGAATGTACAACATTTTAACGGCGTAGTAACCACCGGCCTGCCTGTCGGAAATAAAACGGGTCGTGTGAGTTGGCCTTTATAAGGAAACATGGAACTGACGAAAGTTTAGTGACTGAAATAAAGAGACTTCTGGGGAATGATTTGGGGCAGAGGAGGCAGAGAGGTAAGGAGCTTGGTTGGAAAGGGGCCAGGAATCGAGAGGAACTGATATCTTAATTTCTTTCGCAGTCTAATTCCAATCTTTGCACATACAGTGAATGGAAAACACGCAATATAAAACAAATATTACGCCAAATAAATGCTAGAATTAGTTAATTAAAACGTAATACGGAAGTTAAACAGAGTATGTTAGGCATGCCCAACTAATCATGGAAACGGGATATTCGAGATAAATTTAATACAAGAGACGTGTTCACGTAATCTTTGGTCTTTGATTCTCGGAATGCTCTCATTCGAGTCGTCAGATCTGTTTCGTTCTCCCCAAGTGATGAGAAAACCATTTCTTCTTGATTGCACTCTCTAAGAAATGGCATTGCTTGACCCAGAATCATACAATAAACGAGCGAATGTTTGCGTTGAAATTAGTAAAGAGAAGTATAACAAATATTAAACAGAGGAGGAAAAAGAAGAATAAGAAGAAGAAGAAGAAGAAGAGAGAGAGAGAGAGAGAGAGAGAGAGAGAGAGAGAGAGAGAGAGAGAGAGAGAGAGAGGTGGGTTGTAATTGGTAGATAAGGGAATGATATATGATAAGAATCCATAACTTGTGGAATAGTTTGCTAAGGTGAATTGCAAAAGTTTGGACTTTGTCTGAAACATTTTGAAAATTTTCACTTAACATAGACCCTAAATTATATGAAATATATATATATATATATATATATATATATATATATATATATATATATATATATATATATATATATATATATATATATATATATATATATATATATATACGTTTCAATAAGTGCGCTAAAATGTGAATGAGCTTGAATCCTCATTCATAACCTTTAATGTATATGCAAATTCTTTCAATATCATACTTGACTTATATATATAACATACATTATTATGATAATCAAATGACTTCTAAACATGTCGATTTTTTTAGATATTTTGGTGCGTGTTACTAAAAAGCTTGAACTCGGAAGAAATGGAAGAAGAAAACCTTCCGTTGTGAGATTACGGCCCAACGAACTTTTAATCTCCTTAAACTTATCTGGAATCTTATATCTGGGTCTTGAATCCTACGTTGACATTTGAATTTTATTCTTTAGATCCTACACTTGAGTTCAGGATTTGAAATGACACCACATTAAGAGGTTTTGATGAAGAATACAAATACATATATAACTTGTGAAGGAGTAATTACTTATAGATCCCCTTTGGAATACATGTTTACAAATCTTACTGCTCGAAAAAGGAGAATATTTTTGTGTTCTGAGGGTTTTAACGGAAATATTATTTGAGTTTCTCATTACCAACACATCATTCCAATGATTTTTTTTTACCTGTCAGAAAGAATACAAATTTTTCATAACAGCAAATGTTGATGATGTTTAGTAAAATGACAGAACAGCATGGTGCTGATCAATTAACGACTACATGGATATTAAGAGGATTAATATTCAAAGCTATATATATATATTAATTAAAGTAGAAAATGCATAAAGAACCAATTCTGCAGACGTTTAAAGGTTTAAAGGCTGGTAATGAATGGCAGAGGCAAGGGACAATGACATTGCCCTATCAAACATGACAATGCCCTAGAGACTGACCATATATATATATATATATATATATATATATATATATATATATATATATATATATATATATATATATACATACATATATATATATATAAATATAAATATATATATATATATATATATATATATATATATATATATATATATATATATATATATGATCAGCATCCAAGCCTCCCTTTTTGTGTAGCCTAACCAAGCGAAAGACATATATATATATATATATATATATATATATATATATATATATATATATATATATATATATATATATATGATATCAGCATCCAAGCCTCCCTTTTTGTGTAGCCTAACCAAGCGAAAGACATATATATATATATATATATATATATATATATATATATATATATATATATATATATATATATATTTTATATATATACTTTTGACTCAAAAATATTTCCATTCATAATATCCCTTTAATGCTACATCTCGACACAATCCTGCGACAACTTTGATGATGAAGACGTAATTGTTTTGAAAGACATCTGCTACTCTTCACAAACGATGTTAGCCTCTGGTCTTACTTCATTTCATGTATTAATAGGATTTCAGATGTCTTCCTGGTAAAAGAGAGATATATGATCAGAAATGATATGAGAGTGCCCCTCTCGTAACAGAAGGAAGGGGGGAACAACCAAAAGATAGCAAGAGCTGAAGGGTACAAAGAGGTTGGTTGCAAGTGTTTATCCAATGGCAAAAGAATACGGGAGAACCTGTCACCCGGCAGAGATCTAAACACTATATATTTGTGCGAAGGCAGGACTCAAGTGGCGTGATGTAACCACTTGGAAAAACAAAGTGTTAAGTCAATTATAAGTTGACTGTGGAAGTCTAGCAGGTATTAGGTTAATATCTGTGGTGCATTTGTTTTTTTATTTTATAAATGGTGGGGGGGGGGTAATAAGAAACTGGGCTCTTTAAGAGCTTGGTAATGATATATAGAAAACGGTCGGACAGGAAAATAGAGATTAAGACAGAAAAAGAGAGGTATTCCTAAAAATGACGTCATTAATGCGACACGACTGGTGTTGTCTAGTCAGAGGCCTTGCGCACCTATACTACCAATGAGTGGTGGGTTGACTGGTTATATTCTTTTGGCGTTGTTTTTGTCGTAACAATATACCATAAAAACTGGAGGGCCTCGATGAAATAATCCTCAACTTTCTCTCTTTCTGTCTTATCTTCGGCATTCATCACAAATAAAATATGGTTGATGGATATAATTTTATAAATATTTATAAATCTAGGTGTATTCTATCCTCTCTTGAGAACTTGTGATAATTTTTTAAAATACATTTCTCCTTGAATTGTATTTCGAGTCCAAAGATCACTTTAAATTTAAGGTCAGGGTGTTACTACACTGATTGGATTAAGCATTATTTCAAGAACCCCAATCACTCCATGGAGTTTCCTAAAACGGAAACACTTGATTTGATAAATATAAGGCTGGTGAACAATTACCACTTGTTACTAAACACT
This sequence comes from Palaemon carinicauda, assembly GCF_036898095.1. Classification (NCBI taxonomy): domain Eukaryota; kingdom Metazoa; phylum Arthropoda; class Malacostraca; order Decapoda; family Palaemonidae; genus Palaemon; species Palaemon carinicauda. Next base: position 10,221,027 of record NC_090728.1, read on the forward strand.
ATTTTCTTCATTTGATGAATCTGGAATATACAATTATATTAAGCATACCTCCATTTTTATTCATTTTTTCTCATTTATGTTTTATGACACTTCTGGAAGTAACTGAGGCTGAATAACTAACAATCAAGAAACGTTTTTCTCATTAATATCTACTATAGTATTTTTCTACGTGTTATTCCGTCTGTTGAGGGTTTAATATTAAAAACTTAAGTTTCAACACGAAGTTAAGAATACATTTAGGAGAAAATAAATAAATAAATATAGAGATATTCGACATATAAAAAGTAAATAAACAATTAAATATACACGTAGATGAAAAAAATTACTACATGAAATATAAGCGTAATTAACTAAATAAATGTAAATTTAAATTCCCAAATGGCTAACTTGCGGTACCGCTAAGGCTTTAAAATGGGTGAGGAAGAGAGGACGATTAATTTCAGACATAGGAGTTGGAAGCCTGTTGACGACCTCCCAACTCCCACAACAGAGAAAATTAATTAGGAAGGGGAATTTTCTTTCTACTTTACTTAGAAATTTCTCATTAATGTCATTGTAAAAATTCATGAAAGCAATGAAAAATATTCAATGCTTTGATAGTTGTGGGCATGTGGAACATCCATACTGCTGATATATTCTCAGGGAGGGGTTAATTCCCTAAGGAGTGAAGCTATGAATCAAGAATGCCACTTCCTTGGCCCCTAAGGTACTCTTG
>NC_090728.1:10226741-10229241 GCF_036898095.1 Palaemon carinicauda
CCTAAAAAGGTATCAATAAAACTAAGTTATACAATCACAAATCCATTAAATATTCCCACTTTTTAAAGATATCTGTATAAAAACAATATGAAAACTTTAAACTTCCAAGATATATTGACACCCCTGCCAATATTAAGTCATTACTTTGAACTATTCATGTCAAATATAAAAATCTTGAATAACAAGTAAATACTTGATTGTTTATCAGCATAAAAATACAAGAAGGTAAGCAATACAACTAACCCCATACGAACCATTTACGGTGCCAAATCCTTCCTATAATACTCAAACTGGTTTATCTATGATATGAAGCAATTCGATAACTAAATGGCTCTCAACTCCAACCATGAAACTTGGAAGCGTAAATGCAAATTGACTAAGATTTTGATAAATGTAAAATAAGTCACAACTAAGTAACCAGTCATTAATCTTTAGAGCCACTGAAAGTATTTGGTCATGACCTTGGATCGTTGCGCGGTGCTTTTGAATAGTTAATCATCTCGAGAAAATGATCTAATGACATGTGTGCTTACACAAGCAAATAAACTCTATCTCCCTGATGTTATGTTCAAGTAGGTAAAGATAAAATAGTTTTGGTGATATCACATTGATGTTGTTTTTATAATTAAAAAGACAGCTTTCTTAGAAGAGCTGTCTCCATTTTTCAAGGCAAAATATTTTCTGATGTCGAACCTTTCAACTAAATGGATAATTAAATAGCAAACTATTATGATGTCAGACATAGACTGTAATGTTAAAGACTCTGCAGTGAGATGTTTAGCCGATGACACAAGAATAGGTAGAGAAATTACTTGCGATGAAGATAGGTACTTATTACAAAGAGATCTAAACAAAATATATGAATGTGCGGAGATAAATAGGATGGTATTTAACTCCGATAAATTCGAATCAATAAATTATGGAAACAGAGAAGGAATGGTATATGCATACAGGGGACCTAATAACAAGGCAATCACAAACAAGAAAGCAATTAAAGACCGTGGTGTAATGTTAAACAGGAATATGTTATGCAGCGACCAAATAGCAACACTGTTGGCTAAATATGAAGCAAAAATGGGAATGCTATTCAGACACATTAAAACAAGAAAAGCTGAACACATGATTATGCTTTACAAAACTTATGTACGTAGTAAACTCGGATACTGCAATGTGATATGGTATCCACACTACCAAAAAGATATTGCACAAATAGAGTGTACAAAGGTACTTTACTGCTAGAATAGAAGAAGTTAAGGACCTTGACTACTGGGAAAGACTGCAATTTTTAAAAATTGTATAGTCTAGAAAGGATAAGAGAATGCTACAAGATAATACAGGCATGGAAGCAAATCGAAGGAATTACTGAAAACATCATGGAGCTAGAAATATAAAAAAGAGCAAGCCAAGATAGATTAATAGTGCCCAAAACTATACCAGGAAGGCACACAAGACATTAATCCACTATGCGCCAGCATCGATAATGAAGCTACTATTTAGTGCGCGGCCAGCTCATCTAAGAAACATATCAAGAGTGAGCGTAGATGTGTTTAAGGATAAGCTCGATAAATACCTAAGATGCATCCCAGACCATCTGAGACTGGAAGATGCAGAATTCACCGGAAGATGCATTAGCAACTCTCTGGGGGAACTCAAACATAGAATTAGGCAATAAGGTAAGGTAAGTCTCTCTCTCTCTCTCTCTCTCTCTCTCTCTCTCTCTCTCTCTCTCTCTCTCTCAGAAATTTCATTATTATTTTCTATTCCCATTAGAAAAAGTAAAAAAAGGAACATCTCGCCCCATTGATCTTTTTGTTTTATTTATTTATTATTATTATTTTCTCTTTACAGCTTCAATCGTCCCAAACATTTTTGTGGAATATTACTATCCTTTTTATGCCTCGGACAATAACTTCCTAAAAGAAAGCTCTTCCCAAACATCTAAATCAGCATGCTTAAGTAAAAGCTAAATTTAATGGATACTTTATTGCCTGATGGTCATGGACTGGAATGGGTCCTAGTTTTTTCTATGATCTTTTATAGATCTGGATTCTTCAATTCTTTTTGAAGAATATGAATAACTATTGCGGTATACGGAAAAAGGATGCTTAAAATGTGGTCCTGATATTAACTGATTAACTGATTATTGGGATCTCTCTCTCTCTCTCTCTCTCTCTCTCTCTCTCTCTCTCTCTCTCTCTCATAGTCAGCTAAAGATTCTTTTTAGATAAAAAAATACAACAGTGTCTCATTAAAAAAGGTTGTTAGTATTTGGTTAAGTAAATGTCCATACTAATGCATTGCACCAACACTGTTCAATCCCATCACTGGCATCCTCTTCCATCACGTTTTTCCATCAAAGGGGAAACATGATAAAACAATATTGATTGATACCATCAGGAGTTCCTTGGTAACTTCATTATTTGTAAACAATTTAAGATTGTCAAGGGATACGTATTTACTTGTCGTTCATTCCAGATATTTTTTTTTTCAAATTTTATCT
>NC_090728.1:10236741-10241741 GCF_036898095.1 Palaemon carinicauda
TTTGGTAGTAAATATCATTTTGATCTATATTTATATTTAAAATCATGACTATTAGTGATATATATTCATCATGGATAACAATATGTTACAAACTCACAATTCAGCTATCATATTGGAGATGGATTTATTTGAAGCACAAGAACAGATTCCTGAATTTCGACAGCAAAATGTACGGTGACTTGTCACAAAATTATAACTGTCTTTATTGCTCAGTTTGGTAGAGGCCTTGCAGGCATGGTTTTGGCTGAAGGGCACGAGTTCGAACCTCTGCCCAGCTGAAAAGCTATTACCACAAATGAATTCAAGTGGACATATATTCCCAAGATAGAATTACATATTGAATGCCATTGTCATTGATATTTACATTGATTAAAAATCAGAAGTGTTAGTGATATATATTCATCCTAAAATAACCATGTGTTGCAAACTCACAATTCAGCTAACATGGTAGAGATGGGTTAAATTTGAAGTCTAAGAACAGATTCCTGAATTTGAAAGGAATATGTACGGTGCCTTGCAATAAACTTATATCCCTCTTGATAGTTCAGGTGGTAGATTCCTCGCAGGCATGGTTTCGGCTGAGGGGCACAAGTCTGCATCTCTGCCCAGCCAAAAGCTATTTTCATAAATTAATTTCAGTGGATATATATTCCCAAGGTAGAATTCGGGTATCAAACGTCATTGTCATTGGTATTTACATTGATTGAAACCACGTGTGTTAGGGCTAAATATTTCATCCTAAATAACGACATATTGCAAGATCCTAATTCAGCCCTCATGGGGGAGATGGGTTTATTTAAATTCTAAGAACAGATTCCTGAGATTCAACAGGAATATGTACGATGACTTGTCATAAACTTATATCTTTCTTGGTAGCTTAGTTGGAAGAGTCCTCGCGGGGATGGTTTCGACTGAAGGACACGAGTTCGAATCTTATACCCAGCTAAAAACTATTACCATAAATAAATTCCATTGGATATATATTCCTGAGGTAGAATTCAGTATTAAATGCCTTTATGGTTGATATTGACCTTGATTAAAATCACGAGTGTTAGTGATATATATTCATCCTAAATACCCACGTGTTGCAAACTCACAATTCAGCTGTCGTAGTAGAGATGGATTTATTTTAATGCTAAGAACAGATTCCTGACTTTGACAGGAATATGTACGGTGACTTATAATATACTTAAATCTCACTTGATTGATCAGTTGATAGTGTCCATACCGGCATGGTTTCGGCTGAGTAGCCCGAGTTCGAATCTCTGCCCAGCTAGAAGCTATTGCCATAATTCAATTTCAGAGGATATATATTCCCAAGGTAAAATTAGGTATTAAATGCCATTTAGTTGATATATATATATTAATATATATATATATATAAATATATATATAATATATATAATATATATATTTATATATATATATATATATATATTCATTTATATATATGTTTTTTGTATATTTTATGGCTTGAATTAAAGATTACATTTTTTTCTAGAAAAATAGCTGGTCAAGTATCTTTATTTTTACTTTGCTGAAGAGGAGTATTGCTGTTGACCGTGATGTGAGCGTAATAGAAAAAATATCTCTGGAGGACTCTTGGTGTGTCAGCACCAAGCGTTTTCGGTTTTAGTTAGGGATTAAATTGAAATTTGGTTAAGGCTAGACAAAATTTTTTTATGATAATATAATTTTGATTATTTAATCTTTTTCAGAGTTCATCACAAGATAGACATGGCTTCCCCGGCTTATCTTAAGAGAGAGAGAGAGAGAGAGAGAGAGAGAGAGAGAGAGAGAGAGAGAGAGAGAGAGAGAGAGAGAGAGAGAGAGAGAGAATACTTTAATTTCCATTCATAATATCACGGAAGCCACATTGCCAACTTTCTTTATAAGAAAAGTTTTCAGATTATTATTTAATCGAATAGCCAAGCTCCTTTCGTCCTTTAGTCATCTCGGCCATCTAGTACCAGATTATCATTTTTATCACAAATGACATGGAATAAAATTACGTTGAACGGAATTCTCCTAACTTATTGTACATCAGTAGGAGAATTAACATTAATAATTTAGAAGTTAATGCAAACTGACTATTGTGATTAGAGGAGTTAATTACAACATTCAGAGATAAAGGTATACGGTCATATGCCTTGAATATACTAAAGGTCATATTAATTAAGGAAGTGTATGTGGTTGCTCTAAATAAACGCTGATTTACGACTATGAAAGGCAATAAAGTGATGAGAACGCTCCAATCTACAATATCCTTTGTCAAACCTCATTGATATACATTAGTTTTAGCCTTTGGGTAAATATCTACCTCGAGACGAGGCTTGGTTGCTTCAACCTTTTGAAAGAACACCAGTGTGTGTAAACCCTGAAAAATTATAGGCAGAGGAAATAAATTTAATGATATTTATATAAAGATTATATCTTAAAAATATCCAAATGCCGTTCCTTGCAAAACAACACTTGAAAAACAAACCTTCGTGATTCTTTTATTGACCATCGTTAAAATTCTTTTGCTGTTTGTGTGTCCTCCAGAAAACTGGACACTGAAGGGAACTCTGCAGGTTCCTGCATCGTGATGGTCGTCTTTGACTCAACTAGAGCCTTTTTGGTGAATATGATTATCCTTCTAAAGGCTGACTACAAAATGTCACTCCCCTTCATATTCGAAAGTCGACCTCACCCTATAGACCGAACTTTTTGGCTGCCTCCACGATGGCACAGAGCAATGACATTTGACTCCCCTCTCAAGGAGTCCGACGAGTAGACAATGAAGGAGCCATGTCTGGCAATTTATTTGGTGTAGCCGTAGCCTAAGATTAATGACACTTCTTGAATACAACAGGATTTTCCTTAGACCACCTCACAACCACATTACCCCCACACCAAGAAGAACGAGAAGCTAGAATGTTCCCTTGACTTCCACTCTGTAGCTGGAGAATACTGCTCTATCCTACAACCCTTCCTGGCAAACTCTTGTCCCCTGTAGAAGAACATTTGGAAGTTGCCTGAAGGAAGACTGCAAGTAGCAATCAGTTGTGACCTAAATTGACCCTTCCCAGCTAACAGGAGAATATGAATATTTTTCCAGAACTGCTGTACTTCAGGGTGGACTCCTACTCGCCTTATATTAGGTATGGTTTAGTATGAGTCATTCCTTTAGCACGGGGTGCAATTGCAAGACCCAAGACAGTACTGAGGGACCTAAAATAGATGTTACAATGCCTATTGATAGACTGCACTTTTAAGTCCTTGATGCAAAGATATCAATTCTAGAATTGACAGACCACAAATTAGTCTCAACATTTGTCCACAACAGCAACAAACACTCCAAGGATCACTGACTCGGTTAAACTACTGTAGGTCCCTCAGGGTAAAGTGAATGGGCACGTTGCTAATCTTATAGGGTGTACACTCACTTACCTCTCACTGTGAGATCAATTTGTATATATGTCACATATATCAGTTAGGTTACAATAATCTCCCTTACAATTAACTCACAAAGAATGGTTATCATATGCAAACTTTCGACTTAGCTTAGCCTTCCAGCATAATGTGCAAGGAGAAGACGATTGGAAGTTGAAGGATGGGTGAGCTAGTCTATGATGGTGACAAAATCGAAGTTCAAATCTCTGTCTAACTCTTCTTAAATTTTTCTTTGCTGTGATTACATTACAAGGAGTTGAATAATTTTTAATGGTGAATGTTATCAAGAAGCATACTTCCTGGCTGAGTCAACAGTACATCTGCCCACATTACCAGCAAGATCCATATTCGTGTTTTCTGGTGGTGGGATAGGGTACTTCTCGGTTGGTTTGCAGGAAGGATATCATACGAGTCCTAAGTGCTCTTAGTTACCTTATTCCCTTACATCACACCTCGTAAGTGTGATGATTTGAAGATCTCTCACCACCAAAAATTTTATTAGATATTGCAACCAATGGAACGAACAGTACAGTTTTGAAGGCATGGAACAATGAAAGCAATTAGGGCTGCACCACACGCTGTATTACCAGCACCGTCATGTGTATGACGTCTGATACTTGATTATGAGGCCCGTAAAAAAAAAAAAAAAAAAAAAAAGGGGTCTTACTGTCATTATACCAGCACGGCTTTTTAAGTGATGACTATGGTTATTTAAAAATAGTGATAATAACACTGGTAATATTCCTAAAAATTGTAAATGTCACGGTAAGGTAACTTGCAATTTCCTTAAACTATTGAGCATGTAGACTGTTCATTTTATTATGGAAATGTCAACCAGTGAGCCTAAAAAAATATTAAGTTGTACTGACGAAATGAAAACAGGCATATTTGTTCCCTTAATGATGAAACATAAACCTTTACAGCAAGCGGTAAACGTAAAGAAAATAGTGCCATAAGTATCAGTTTGATAAAAGATTCTGAAATCATCCAATCATACTTCGGTGCATTTACTTTAAATTACTATACTTCTCAGAAAATTATAAGCTTATTCACTACTTTCACTGTATTATATATTGTGCAAAGCATCAGTTGGGTGATAAATAAGAAACGAGGTGGATACAACTAATTTTATTTCGACATATCAAGAGTTTATATAAAGGGATTTGCGAGCAAAAACGTCATAAAAATTCAAACATGATGAATCATGAGCTGGCATGATAACACAGATTTCTCTATTACATTGCAGGGAAGAGCAAGTGATAAGATGAAAAATAAAATCTGTTACAGTGTACGAGCGCGTGTGAAACAAAAGCGGTACAAAATATAGCAAACATTAATAATGCAAATGCAATGCAGCTTCCATGATGACAATACCGTGAAATGTTTGCCATAGAGCAAATAGTTGGATGGATGCATATTTGCAGTAGTGGGTGAGTTCAGACATTTGCACATATCGGATATATAATTAGACATACCTGAAATCCGAGTACACTACCGATATGCAAACTTTCTCTTGGGTAACTCATATGTATGCATATACTATAAACAGGGGCGTAGGAGCGTTT
>NC_090728.1:10259669-10267169 GCF_036898095.1 Palaemon carinicauda
TATATATATATATATATATATATATATATATATATATACATATGTATATATATATATATATATATATATATATATATATATATATATATATATATCGTGTTCAAATAGAAATAAATTTCTACCTCATACTTGGGATCGAACGCTGGCCCCTTCTAATGAAAGGCCAGGTCGAAACCAGGTCTAAACCAACCATGCCACGAGAGGCCATAAAAGAAATCGGAACCTAACGGCTAATCAGCTGTTTCAGGATTTACCTGGCGAGACATCAGTCTCTTACCAGCGAGTTTTACCCGATTTCCCGGCCCACCACGTGACACAATTGGTTGTAATTAATTCAAATTACCCCTAATGAGTCGGTATGGATAAATATCAACACAACATCGTGTTCAAATAGAAATAAATTTCTACCTCATACTTGGGATCGAACGCTGGCCCCTTTTAATGAAAGGCCAGGGCGAAACCAATCATGCCACGAGAGGCCATAAAAGAAATCGGAACCTAACGGCTAATCAGCTGTTCTAGGATTTACCTGGCGAGACATCAGTCTCTTACCGGCGAGTTTTACCCGATTTCCCGGCTCACCACGTGATACAATTGGTAGTATTCCATTCAAATTACCCCTAATGAGTCCATATGGATAAATATCAACACACCATCATGTTCAAATAGAAATAAATTTCTACCTCATACTTGGGATCGAACGCTGGCCCCTTCTAATGAAAGGCCAGGTCGAAACCAACCATGCTACGAGAGGCCATGAAAGAAATCGGAACTTATAGTATTATTATTATTATTATTATTATTATTATTATTATTATTATTATTATTATTATTATTATTATTATTATTATTATTATTACTTGCTAAACTACAACCCTACTTGGAAAAAAAGGATGCTATGAGCATCCTGTGAGGAAAGGAAACATGAAAAAATAAAATAATAAAAACAGTAGCCTTAAAATAAATATCTTCTATATAAACTATAAAAACTTTGACAAAACAAGAGGAAGAAAAATGGGATAGAATAGTGTGCACGAGTGTACCCTCAAGCAAGAGAACTCTAACCCAAGACAGTGGAAGACCATGGTACAGAGGCTATGGTACTACTCAAGACTAGAAAACAATGGTTTGATTTTGGAGTGTCCTCCTAGAGGAACTGCTTACCATAGCTAATCAGTCGCTCCTACCCTTACCAAGAGGAAAATAGCCACTGCACTATTACATTGCAGTAACCGCTTGGGTGAAGAAGAATTGTTTGGTAATCTCAGTGTGGTCTGGTGTATGAGGATAGAAGAGAATATGTAAAGAATGTATGCAATGGGAAAATGAACCGTAACCAGAGAGAAGGATCCAATATAGTACCGTCTGGCCAGGCTTAAGTCCCCATAACTCTCTAGCGGTAATAACTCAACGGGTGGCTGGTGCCCTAGCCAACCTACTACTTGTTAAAATAACCTTGCAAATGAACTGATCAAGCGTCAACTGGTAAAACTAAAAAAAAAATAATGAATAATGTTAAATGTATAATCTGAAAAAAAAACTGAAAGTTTGCACTCTCAAACAAGAACCCTTAAATAAAGGTAATTAACAGTAGTCTTCCCTACAAGGAGTTTCTTCGTATTGAACTATTGAATTCTTAACCATTCAAATAACATAATGTAAATCAAGTAAGGTCGAGGGATAGATATAATGTAAGCAAAATTGTAAAGAAAAGCCATCCTTTTAATATTACCACATCATGATATAATCAGAATTTGTAAAATAAAAAAATAATATGGTCGGAGACAGACGTAATTTAAACAATTGGCGATGTTAATATGAAACTCGCGGATTTTCTTTAATACCTTTAAACCTTGCAATTCTTTAAAGTTAATGTGATCTAATTTCGTTTATTTAAAACATTAAGTGTATATAGTCTAACAAATCAAAATATTTTCAACGAGAAAGAAATTTAATAGATTAATAAATAAAAGTAATTTATATGAAATTACAATGACTTAAGTGCTTAATGCAATAAAAAACATGATAGTGTTGTAGTTTTCCTTCGACATTTGTACCTCATCACATTCTAATGATGATGTGCATTGTTAAAATAGAACCTTCCATATAGTTTCATCACATTCCATACTAGGAAACAGGCAAGCACTCAAATCCACTTGATTTCAGGATACGCTTCTAATCCTAGAAATTGCAAAATAAAATACCCAATATTATCATTCTTAGCCTATTAAAAGGGCTATGCCAGAACAATAAACGGCCATTAATTCTCAGTTAATTAGTTTTATCATATTATATACACAAAACACTATACTTAAAAAGATTGTCTATTTTTCATGATACCTTAAAACAAAATGTCACTAAATAAACCAAATAAATTGAAAAAAATAAATCACCGTAATATCAATAATAATAATAATAATAATAATAATAATAATAATAATAATAATAATGATAAAAATAATAATAATAATAATAATAATAATAATAATAATAATAATAATAATAATAATAATAATAATAATAATAATAATAATAATAATAAAAGTTTTCACTATTTTCTCTTTAAATCAATGATAATATCTTAATACCCTTCACTTTCATATCTCAAGCCTGTCCCCATGGAAGGAAGGACCTGACATGAACAGATGGTCTCTTTTATCAATTAATTAGTTTATGATGATCCACAAGCAATATGGTTCCTGGATAATGATTCTTATGGATATGTTTACTAAGTTAATATAATTTTTAATTTGTACAGAAAGAAGTGCTGTATGTTCGATTGGAATCCAGTGAAAAAACTAAACATTTTCAGATCCTGACAAATACTCACATACACACATACACAAACAAACAAACAAACACACACATACACACACATATGCAAATGCACCTGGAGAGAGAGTCACACTCTCTCTCTCTCTCTCTCTCTCTCTCTCTCTCTCTCTCTCTCTCTCTCTCTCTCTCTCTCTCTCTCTCTCTCTCTCTCATACTTAAAGAACCAATCCAAGCCTCCTTGATCTTTTCATTGCAAATCTATTAAAAATTTGTTCAGCATCATATAACACTAATTTCTCTCATTTTAAGCTTATGGGAGCTAAATCACGTATTCTCTCCTATTTAATTTTGCTGTCGAATCCACATTTTTTGGCTACGAGGGTTTTGAAAATGTCCTTCCCGGTGATACTGTTGTTTCAGGCTGACATGCAAATATATAATCTTGGAATCTGTTAATATTAGGAAAGTAGGGCTGTTGACATGACATCTGTGGTCCTATATACCCTGTGACCACAAAGCTTCCACTAAACGTCTTATTCCTCTCATTTGCATATAAGAAGCGTCAGGAAAAATTGCCTTCCAAAGCAAAAACACTGTTTGCCCATTCCTGTTCCTTCTCCGAAAATAAGTCAAGCTGGAAAGCAGGAATTAAGATCCATGATCATAATGCTAGTTTTGTATGTTCAGAAATAGGTAGTAATAAATATCATACTATAGTACGTCAATATACAAATCATACAAATACAAAGAATGATCGAAATATATGACTGCGGTGAATAAAAAAAAAAAAAAGAGATCAAAGTATACAATTAAAGATGAAGTATAATTCTCCATGTCTGGATTCTGGTATATTGAACGCAAATAGAAGTAGTTCTGCCTTCCACAAACTTTTATTACCTGAATTGCATAAAATCCACAGTCATAATAGGACTTATGAGAAGCAGGGTACTCAGTCCTAATATACACTGCCATTCTAATTGTCCTAAGAATGGAATACCATTTCAGAATTAGGTACTTCATAGAACTAGTAATAAGGAGCTCAGATGAATACCTCATTTCAGAAACCAAAGTTTCTAAATATAAAAAGAATATCATACTTTCTGGACGCAACTGTAATATCTTTAATATTGGCATGGAAGCCATGAATATTTCAATACAGTAGACGACATTGGCAAAGTCTTGGATATACTGGTCCCGGATTTCTTTCAGTATCTCCAGACAGGATAAAAATTAAAATAAGAAAATAGAGTTATTCTTGAAAACTAACTTTAAAATACTAATAACTAGAACAATAGTTACAAAAATATTTTTAAAGTGATTGATACAATTCACAGATTGGAGATAAAACGCTAGATAAAATGGGTTAACATAGCGGAGGTGACAAACTATGAAAGACTAAGTATCCTCCAGGAAATAAGGCAAAGAAAACATCTTGATAAACTACCAAATCACTGTGGCTCTTCTATTAAGCCTGCCTAACACACCATTTGAAAGATATAAGGGGAAGAGAAATAAGATAGAAAAGTATGCATAAGTGTACCCTTAAGCATGAGAACTCTACCACAAGACAGTGGAAGACCATATTACAGAGGCTATGACACTACTCAAAGCTAGAAAGCAATGGTTTGTTTTTAGAGCGTCCTTCTCCTAGAAGAGGTGCCTACCACAGCTAAAGAGTCTCTTCTGCCCTTGTCACGATGAAAATAGCCACTGAATAATTACAGTTAACTGCTTAAGTGAAGAATAATGGTTTGGTAACATATGTGTTGTCAAGTGTATGAGGAAAGAGAGGAAAGTGGAAAGAATATGGTAGGCTATTTGGTGTATGGGTACGCAAAGGAGAAATTAACCGTAAACAAAGAGAGGGATCCAATGTAGTACTGTCTGGCCAGTCAAAGTATGCAGAAACTCTCTATGTTCAGTATCTTAATTAACTCACTTACTATAGAAAAACATTTCAAAAAATCAAAAAGGATTATACTAAATTAAAATAAACTTATGCAAGAAATTTCAATGTACAAATTAAGGGAAGCAAGAACATTACAAATACAAAAATAAGGACCTGAGGTACGAGTGGCCAAAGAGGAAAGTTCAAATACTCGGCACTAGTTGCACAAATTGGCTTAGGAGGGTTAGGGACTAGTGCAAGATCTGGCCCTAGTTTTTGGATAGGTATAGGGGATGGAGCAGTTTCTTGTGTTTCTGTTGGATAAGTAGAAGCCTACTAAGCAGATGGCACTGTACCAACCGTGTGTCACACAATTTTACATAATTCCTTTTGCATAAATTATGCTTGTATCTTCGCTCTTCCCTCGCACTAAATGAACATGAAAATTCATGTCTGCTGTTTTCCTCTGTAACATTGTCTGTCTTGTTAACTTGTTATGTCCTGTTGGCTTGAGGTTTTGTATATAAAGGAGAGTGTTCTATAATGATATAACTCAGTTGATTGCATCCGTCCTTTGAGTTCACAACCCTCTCTCGGCACCGTCACATTGGTGACCCCGGAAGTCGACTCGCTCCCACTGCCTTCCACCCCCACCTCCCTCGCCCCTCCATCATTGGTACTATGGCGGACTCTACTACAACAGTTGGCACTGCGGCCGCCCCATTGAAACTTTCACCGTTCGCCAGCTGAGAGGCATTTGCTTGGTTTCAGCGCGCAAAAGTCCAGTTTCGCATCAACGGCGTGACTTGCTCAACCACCAAAGCAGATTATGTTCTCGCGGCGATACCAGAAGACACCTTCCCGGAAATATCCGACTGGCTTTGTGAACAAGGAGACACACCAATAGCATATGACGCTCTCTAAACATACCTTCTGCAGCAGTACTCGCCGTCGCCAGCCGCCCGTGTAGCAAAGCTTTTTCAACTCTCGCAACAACCATTAGGGGACCAAAGGGCTTCGCTTGCCCTCAGGGAAATGACCAGTATCGCTCGCCTTCAACCTGCCGCAGACGGCTCTCCTCGTGAGGTGAACCTACTTCGTGCCCTTTGGATACGCCGTTTACCCGGACCTATACGCGCTGCCATTCCCGATGTCGATAGTTTACCCATGAAGGACTTCATGACCAAAGCCGACGCCCTTATGGACAGCCACTTCAAGACCTCCATCAACGCCTCCACCCCTGACGAAGAGGATGCCTATTCAACGTCAACTGAAGCTGACATGAATGCCGTAGGACATACACGCCCACACCGTGACGTGCCGAAGCAGAGAAAAAACCGCCCACCACCCACCAATCGCTCGTGCCCCAACAAACGACTTCTACAGCCACTTACTACCTCCCATCCGCCGCAGTTTTGCTACTACCACTTCAGATTCGGGGCAACTGTGAAGAAATGTGCCGAGGATTGTCAGTGGCCAAAAAACGTGTAAGTAGGCCATCGCTCGTGGCGGTGGCCTCCCGTGTTTCTAATCTTTTCTTTTTACAGGATGCAGGAACGGGCGTGCGATTTTTGGTAGACACGGGTGCTTGTCGTTCTCTTTTGCCAAGGAAACTCTTCATGACACGACGTAGTCGGTCTACATCTGCCGACGTCCGCTTGGTAGCTGCCAACAGATCTGCGATACCCACCTACGGTTACGAGAACCTTACATTATCGTTCGGAAACGGTAAATTCAATTGGAAGTTTCTCGTTGCTGACATCACCAAGCCAATCCTCGGTGCGGATTTCCTCTCTCATTTCCACCTTCTGGTCGATGTCGCCCACCGACGATTGGTCAACGCAGACTCGTACTTGTCGACACCTCTTCAACCCGCCCCCTCTAACCTCGCTCTCCACATTATCGCACCCACGGATGCCTACACCCAACTCCTCACGTCGTGCCCGGAAGTTTTCCGTCAAGAACTTCGCCAAACGCCCGCGGTTCCTGCCAAGCACGGTATTTATCATCATATCAAGACGACGGGACCCTCAGTCTTCGCAAAATTCAGACGTCTGGCACCGGAACGATTGGCAGCCGCCAAACAGACGTTTGCTGAAATGGAGGAAATGGGCCTTTGCCAAAAGGCCTCCAGCCTATGGTCGTCACCCTTATACATCGTTCTGAAGAAAGACGGCTCCCTCCGTCCGTGCGGGGATTACAGGCGCTTGAACATGCAAACAGAACCGGATCACTACCCCCTCCCAAACATTGCAAACGTGCCCTCCTACCTGCAAAAAGCAAAGGTTTTCTCTACGCTCGATCTCCTGAAGGGGTATTATCAGGTGCCTATGAACCCAGAATACATCCCCAAGACTGCCATCACCACTCCGTTTGGTACATACACCTTCAATTACTCCTGTTTTGGCCTTCGTAATGCTGGGGCCACGTTTCAACGTCTCATGGATGGCATCTTAGGGGACCTCCCTTTCTGTGCATGTTATGTGGACGACATACTTGTGTTCTCCTCCTCGAAAGAGTTTGAGCGACACTCAAACCACAGTCTAACGTTCACCAGTCAGGGACGTTACCACATTGGCCACCACAACCCTAAAAAAGGCTATGTAAATAGATTTACCTAATTAGTAATATAACATTTTCGATATTACTGTTGCATTGGAATTCGTTGGGTTTAAAGAAAGGTTTTTAGCCATCCTAAACACACCCTTTTCTGCTATTGCATATCAAACAATAACAGGTTTTGTATCTGTGTGCATATCTATCTAAATATTTAGCTGTGTTTTATACTCGGTCGAGTTCAGTAGCAACATTATATTTACTTAATCGTCATTCTCCTA
>NC_090728.1:10272169-10277169 GCF_036898095.1 Palaemon carinicauda
CACTTTCTAGTAACTACTGGTGCCTGAAGTTCCTTGCTGCCATATTCCCTCTTAAGGGCATGATCCAGTCATTCCAAGACTGCTCATATCCCCCCATGAATCTACTATCCCCACCTATGATTATAACATACTAACACTCCTTTGGAAGCACCCACTACTGATGGAATTTAGTTGTCACTGATAATCACTGCATCTCATGTGTACGAATTTCCTTACTCATCTCCAGCTACTGGTTGATGTACATTTGCGGTTAGTCAACGACAGCTTTTAACCGTACCTTACTATCTTCATCAACATGCTCACAGATGCCATGCACACATACTTACTCTATATCAGAATATCATTTAACCAGAACTATGCCAGATTACCATGGTTCCCACCAAAGGCTTGTATCTACAGTATCACTTTATCAAGATGACGAGCTCCCAGTTTGTACAAGATTCCGAGATTTGGCATTTAACCTTTTGGCATCTGATACACACACATTTGCCCAAAAAGAAAAAATGGATCATTATCAAAAGGCTTCAAACCCATGATCATCGCCCCTGAACATCGTCCTGAAGAAGCATGGAGGATTGATCCCTACACCCGAGTTGGGATTATAGGCATCTTGATATGGAGAGAAAATCAAACCACTTACCCCTCCCCAACATTGCTAACATCACTGCTTACTGTGACGGCCGAGAGAGGGTTGTGAACTCAAAGGTAGGATGCAATCAACTGAGTTATTTATTAAGGAACACTCTCCTTTATATATAAAACCTCAAGGCAACAGGACATGACATGTTCGAGAGACAGACAATGTTACAGAGCAAAACGGAGACATGATCATTCAGTTTCTTTTTAGTGCGAGGGAAGAGCGCAGATACAAGCATAATATATACAAAATAATTATGTAAAAGTGTGCGACCCACGGTTGGTACATGGGTCCCCCCCTAAAAATGACATACTGTACATGTTGAATAGGGCGCCCTGATCTAGAGAGGCGAACTGTAGGCGGGTCATCTGGCAGAAGATAAGCAGGTTTTAGACGATCAATAGAGACCTAGTCTTCTTTGCCCCGAATGTTTAGTAGGAAAAAATTCGGCGGAGACGACCAAGGGGTCGCCATACACCATTTCAGCTGCCGAGACGTCGAGGGTGTCTTTAGGAGTGGTCCTTAGTCCCAGGAGGACCCAGGGAAGCTGAGTAAACCAGTTGCAATCCTTGCAGCGAGACATCAAAGCTGCTTAGAGGGTGCGATGAAAACGTTCAACCATTCCGTTGGCAGCGGGGTTGTAGGCCGTTGTCTGATGTAGTGTGATGCCCAGGAGATTCGCTAATGACGTCCACAATTGCGAGGTGAAAGTGGTTCCCCTGTCAAAAGTAATATGCTCAGGGATACCGAATCTTGAAATCCATCCAGAGAGTAAGGCAGATGTACATGAGGCGGACATTGCAGTTTCCATGGGAATGGCTTCAGGCCAACGAGTGGAGCGGTCGATGACGGTAAACAGGTAACGATGTCCTTGTGATGTGGGTAGGGGGCCTACAACGTCAACGTGAATATGTGCGAAACGACCCTGAGGTTGAGGAAAGGTGCCCACTCCTGAATCCGTGTTTCGATGTACTTTGGAAGTTTGGCAAGAAGTACAGGCGCGGACCCAATCCTTAGCATCCTTAGAAATGCCGTCCCAAATGAACTTTGCCTTCAGCAGCTGTGCAGTAGAATGGCACGAGGGATGTGAAAGGCCGTGAATGAAATCAAACACCTGTCGACGCATGGGAGCAGGAATCCAAGGTCGCGGTCTACCAGTACTGACGTCACAGAGGAGGGTGGTGTTGGAGTCTTCGAGGGGAAGGTCTTCCCTACGGAGGGACGTGCAGGATGTCCTACAAGCTTGATACTCTGGATCCTGTCGTTGGGCTTCAGCCAGGGCGTTGTAATCCAATCCCAGTTGAACGGCAGCCAACGTGTTTCTTGACAGGGCATCGGCAACGGGATTCATTTTCCCAGGGATGTATTGCAGGGTGCAATTGTATTCAGCCACGGCGGAGAGATGTCGGCGTTGACGGGCGGACCAGGCGTCATACTCTCGAGTGAAGGCGTGCACCAGAGGCATGTGGTCTGTGCGAATGACGAAGGGCGTACCTTCTAAGAAATGGCGAAAGTGATGGACAGCCAAGTGTACCGCCAGCAATTCTCGATCGAAGGTAGAATAACCCGATCCTGCCTTGGACAGTTTTCTGCTGAAGAAGGCCAATGGGCGGGGCGAGCCTTTGACCACCTGCTCGAGTACTGCACCAATAGCGACATCTCTGGAGTCGGTGGAGAGAAGGAGAGGGGCGTGTGGGATAGGAAAAGTGAGAGCCGCACCAGTTGATAGGGCCTTCTTTGCATTGCAGAAGGCTGCTTCTTGAAGGGGACCCCACTTCAGGTCCTTTGGCTTGCCCCTGAGGGAGGCGTAGAGGGGAGCAAGAGTGGCGGCAATGGCTGGCAAAAAACGGTGATAATAGTTGATCATGCCCAAGAATTCCTGCGGAGCTTTGACGGTCGAGGGCGCGGGGAAGTTCTGAACGGCTGCTACCTTCTCAGGGAGGGGGTGGACACCTTCAGGAGTGATGCGGTGCCCTAAGAACGACACTTCGTTGGCGCAAAAGGTACACTTGTCGTAAAGGACTACAAGGCCGTTTTGTTGCAGGCGGTCGAGCACGATGCGCAGGTGACGGAGGAGGTTGTAGAAGGTATGTTTTGAGGGCATCATACGCTATTGGGGTGTCTCCTTGTTCACAAAGCCAGTCGGATATTTCTGGGAAGGTGTCCTCGGGTATCGCCGCCAGAACATAATCCGCTTTGGTGGTTGAGCGAGTCACGCCCCTGATACGAAACTGGACTTCTGCGCTCTGAAACCAAGCAAACGCCTCTACGCTGGCAAACGATGAAAGTTTGAATGGAGCGGCCGCAGCACCAACTGCCGTAGAGTCCTCCATAGTACTAACGATGAAGGGGCGAGGGGGTGGGGGTGGAAGGCGGTGGGAGCGAGTCAACTTCCGGGGTCACCAATGTGACGGCCGAGAGAGGGTTGTGAATTCAAAGGCAGGATGCAATCAACTGAGTTATTTATTAAGGAACACTTTCCTTTACATACAAAACCTCAAGGCAACAGGACATGACATGTTCGAGAGACAGACAATGTTACAGAGCAAAACGGAGACATGATCATTCAGGTTCTTTTTAGTGCGAGGGAAGAGCGCAGATACAAGCATAATATATACAAAATAATTATGTACAATTGTGTAACACACGGTTGGTACATTACCATCACAATGCTAAATTATGTTAATTCTTTCGAATTGTACCTTTTTCCAGAATATATTTATTTTTTTAAACTATGTATTATTAGTGGCCCATAAAGATAGAAGACATCTGGAAGACTAACATCACCAGTCCGTTTAACTTATACTTCCTATTACTCCTGCTTTGGCCCTTATAATGCAAGATCCACATTATGTAACCTCATGGATGGTAACATAGGTACCTTCCCCTTCTGTGTAGGTTACATAAAAATATTCTCTCTCTCTAAAGAGGACCATGTATGTTACTTATACGTTGTCTTTGTAATCATGCAGTACAAACGTACCATTGGTGCAAATGAAGTAACATTCTTGGATCATTGCATCACTCCCAACAGCCGCCCTCAGTTATCAAAATACTGCAGGTGTTCATGGGCATGATGAGCTATTATTACCAGTTCTTATCAGCCATCACAGGCACTCTGGATCCCTATCAAAGACTTCCTCAAGGGTAAGCCAAAAAACATGAAGTGAGGCATTTTTTTTTAACGTAAAGAAGCAAACTCTATTAACTGCTGCTACTTATACATTTAATGTATCAACTGCTCCCCTTTTATTCTCCATCAGTGCTAGTGATGTCGATGTAATGGCAGTGCTCAAATAAATGATGAACAGATTGCCCGGCCTAAAATATACTACAATATAATTTTTTTTAGGGTACTAGCTTCTACTGTACTTCATACTAACCTCATACACCTGGGATACACCTTTGCTCAATAATCTCAATAATGGTCAACCCATGACCGCCCATATCTACCTGCCACTTCGGAAAACAACTGTATCATTCAACAATTCCCTCTTAAACTGAATCCATTTGCCGTCACACTTTCCAGAAACACACTGGCTGCCATCCACCTAGGAATTGATTACAAGGCCTTGATTAAGGCTTAATGAAAGAACCATGAGTACCAAAACTGCTGGATATCACGCACATCTTCCCATTGGGAAACTGTCCCCATTGGTAACTCCATATGTCACCATCCTCTGCGACATCATTACTGGAAGGCCAAACACTTGAATACATGTCAGCATGCACCAAAGGTTTCAAACCTTCTAGACACCTTGCATGTCTTTCCGCTGAAAAACTCTCTACCTTGATGAAAAAAAAAAAAATTTACCTTCCTCTGTGATGCCCTGCCTGTGGATACTTGCCTCCATCTGCCAATAGGTGTTTCAGTAGCAAACTTTCTTAGACAGAATCCACCTACTACACTTACGGCTTTGAACTATTGGCGTTGCATTTGGCCTTCCGTCACTTACGCCAGATCTCAGAAGGCACTTCATTTATCATTCACACTAAACACGTGCCCCTTGCACATGCCTTCACTCTATAATTGGATGCCTGGTCTACACATCAACAACATTATCTATCTAAAATTTCTGAAAACAACTGTACCATTCAACATATCCATCTTAAACTGAATCCAGTCTACGACACCTTTCCCAGAAACATACTAGTTGCTGTCCACCTAGGAAACGAATACAAGGCCTTGGATGTCACCCAACGAAAAGACCTAGAGTATCAAATCATTGGGAAACGCTCACCCCTGATAATTCTAAATGCATCATTACAAGCAGGCCATGTCCTTCGATACCTTCCTCCTAACGCTAGTAGGTGTTTAAATTTATCCATGTAATCTTACACCTCTCTCGCAAATCTGCTGCAA
>NC_090728.1:10282169-10292169 GCF_036898095.1 Palaemon carinicauda
TGGGATAAACACAAAATCTTCAAAAGTATGTGGCATTCTGATGAAACAAAAGAAAATGATAGAAAATGGGATAAAAGAAACACTAACGATATGTAAACTAGTTTTATATAGAAAACTTGATGTTCAAAAAATTATTGCTTTCTATCTAATTATATGATATAACAATCTTCTTGATCGAAAAAAAAAATCAAATTATATGTTAAAATGAAAAAAAAAAAAATAAAAAAACAAGAAGACACATTTGATATTGTCGGCAAAGAAATAATAGAATAAAATATTAGATAAATACTTATATTTTACCGATAACTAAGAGTCATCAAAGTTCACAAGGAATCTTGAATATATTAATATTTATGTCTGTGTCCAGATAATTAGGATTTTTTTCCTTCATTCTAAAAATAGGAGAAAACACAATGACCTAATTAAGTATGTTATTTAAATTAAGGGATATTTAAGAAGGTGAGTTACTCACAAGCTTATAATCAACCACCATATCACCTGCTTGGGTCTGCTTTATGTGTTAGTGTGAGAATGTTATACGCACACATTGTGGCTCTATCTCATATCTCTTCAATGTGATATAGAATTATTGGACTTGTAGGTTACTTCTTAAAATAAGTCTAAGTTTATGTTAACTTAAAAACAGTTTATTGTTAGCTCCATCACTGGAGTATGGATGGTTTGGTCGGATGACCATTACATATGAAAAGATGAATAGAACTACTTTAACATAAGCTTGCGTCGATAATGTAGTATTAGTTATCTCAGCGTTTATTGCAAATACAAAGACAATTCATATCCAGAAGCCAGGTGGTTCCGGTAGGGATCAATAGGTCAAATGTTTCTCACGGGAGGCTTGTGACATGTTTACAAGACATAAAATAGTTTTTACCTATGCAATGCTTTAGCTTAGTCTATTTTCACATCCTGTTATGGCTGTCGTCACACACTCCTAACTCTCCAATGATCCATTTGGTCATGGGTTTATAAATGTACAACTTACATATGTACTTGTTCAGATAAATATCAACTTTAAATGAATATTTGTATCCAATTAGTGATATCTATTTTCTTATGGGAATCCTGGAAATTGGGTGTTATTGGTGGAGTGGAGAAGATGTTTTTATTACATGATTAGAAGCTTTTTGAGCTTATCCATAATAACGGCAATCTCTTCTCCAAATACTAGCATCTACAACGTAGTAAATTTTCATATGGGTTTTTTGTGTGTATGTATGCTTGCATGTATGAGAGAGAGAGAGAGAGAGAGAGAGAGAGAGAGAGAGAGAGAGAGAGAGAGAGAGAGAGAGAGAGAGAGACCTCAATCTAAATTCCCAGTGTAATATTTTGTTTCCCTAAGAACTTTGAAATAGATATCCTTGAAACTACATTAATAGATTATTTATGTCAGTTTTAACCTTAAATAATGTTTATCATTCAGATCCCAAAGTTTCATGAGACGAATCTTAGTTTCATGGAAAGTATTGCCCTTTGGAACACAACGATTCTACGAGGCTCCTCTGTTTATTGTTTAAGAATCAGGTAACTATTATTCTTAAATCATTAAGGGGAGTAACTGACCTATTTGAATTTTCTCTCAGAATTTCAAAACATTTATACACTTTACATATATGTAGAAATTCCGAGGCGGTTAGTTGATTGATGTCCATTTAACTGAAAAAATAAATAAATTGATAAGAAAATTTTCTTTCTGAAGCTATTGTAATAAAGTTATTGACATGTAAAGAATTGAAAAAAAAAAATCGACCATACAAAAGACAAAATAAATATATGAATATTATTATTTTGTATTAAAACCATGGGGAAACTCTGAACTCCTCCATTTCCCAATTATAACAACCCCCTCCCCCCCCCACACCCGCCAGTTTTCCTTAATTTCAAAAAAAGTATTCGCCCAAAAATAGTTCGGTGTGCCTCAAACTCTGCCTCTTACACTTACGTAACGCGTTTGAATATAAACATATGGGCAATCCTTCAGTAAATGGGGGTAAATGGTGCTAATTCAGGACTTTTGATCAGGAATATGTAATACGTAAGTTTTCCGCTTTTTATATGCTGTCTTTTCATACTTTTTAAATAGTGAAAGTTCTTCATTTAAGAAGTAAATTTTGTCCAATATCCTGTGTGTTTGTTTGTGTCCAAAATATTATTATTAAAATGTTTGAACGCGCTGTAGCTACAATGGAAGATATTTTCTAAGCATTGGTTTGTATATGATTTCAATAAATGCGAAATTGAGAAAAAACTTGTTGTGATTCAGGAAAAATAAGAGTTAGTGGAGCAGGCAGGCTCTCTGATCACCAGATTAACTGGTGTTTCTAATAATAATTGTTATGGATACCGTTTCCCCATATAAAACAGATTCCTAGATAGACGATATATCATGGAATTTAGCAGTCTTAAAAATTAATAAGGTTCAATGTCAACCTTCCACTTCATTGCTGATTCCTATTATTGTACATCTAACATTTTAAAACAAATTCAATAAGGTTTATAAGACTTTATTAAGTTATATTTAAAAATAAGAGAAAGATATTTGTATGAGATTTTGGATTTATGAAACCACGTCTAAGTAATTCCTGTAACAAAAGCCTCTCCTCTCTACATAAGCCTAGAACACGTAATAATAAAATCTTAGACAATATTAATAGATAGAAAAAAAATTAATATATTAAGATATGCAGGTATGAACCATAGTATACTGAACAAAGATTTGAATATATTTAATACATATATTATAGCCTCAACCATTTTTGCTCAGTGAAGTAATACTAGGTAGTTTAACGAATCTATTAATTAGCCTCATTACCTTCATACTTCTATTGCTTGTTTTTTTTTTTTTTTCATGTTACAGGTGCAATGCTTGAATTAGAATAATTGAACACTTCTTCACTATTTAATTTTTTTTTTTTGTAGGACTAAGTGTCTTAGTGTTTAAAGAGAAACCAGCATGAATATATTACAAAGCTATATTGTTCAAATATTCTTGGACAGATGTTTTTGTATAATACATAAAAAATATTTTTTGAACAAAGTGATAACAAGAGAAAAAGAAATGCTATTGGACAATCATTTAGTCATATCCAAAGGACTTGATGTACAAAAATGAAAATCTAATTCATATTAAGATTGCCCTGGTAAGTGATTGATGAAAAAAATAGTCTGTGATCCAGAAGAAAAGTCTATCTTTTTATGAGATCAACTGAAATTTAGAAAGTAATCAATAAATTCAATTATTATTAAAAAAAGTCTGTGACACCTTTTTTTTCAAGACAAATATAAAGCTTTTGTCTAGCACTTGTTAATACTGTATAATGAAGATATGAAAAATACTCTTAGAAAGTTGATTATTAGGCCTTTCAAAGCTAATTCTACTCAAATCATTTTTTATTTTCAAAATGTGCCCATCCTGGCTTTAGTGTCCGTTATTGATACACAAATCTGCAACCCCCCCCCCTCCCCCCACCAAAAAAAAAAAAAAATATTTCAATTATAAGTACTAAGTACATTGTTGGAGAAACTTTCCACTTTTGAGCTAAATTTGGTTGCTTAATATTATTTTTTTTACCAAATATTAGAGGAAATTTGTACTAAAAAAGAATAGAATTTTAGCGGTATAAAGTATCCAAAAGGGTAAAAAAAAGAAATATATATATATATATACATATATATATACATATATATATATATATATATATATATATATATATATATATATATATATATATATATATATATATATATATATATATATATATATATATATACTGAATATATGCATTCACATTATACTGTGATTACAACTTAGGTTTGTCTAGTAATGCTTAAGAAACACAACCAAGAAAGAAAAAATATATATTTTTTCAGTTACCAACATAATAAAGTAACTCACTTATACATGTCAATAATGATCACTTTTAATAGAAAAAAAATTACAAGTTAGTAGTATTGAATTCAATAGTGATAAACACATAGTCAAGAGATGAAAAGTACAGTCTAGTACTTCAAAGCTTACTAAATCTTCATGGAATTGAAGTAGGACATCAAAATGATATATTAATAGCATTTGACTTACTAAGGTACCTTTCAAGTATAAGATCAATAGTGATGAACGCATATACAGGACCTAATAATGACAAATCAGTTATTATTAACGTATTAAAGCACTGCAAACATTAAATATACAATTTCAAAGTAAGAAAAAAAAAATTTGTACACTAAAGTTACAAAAATACAAAACCACCTGTAATATGACTTGCGAATGAACTAACATGAAATACTTTGGAATTATTATTATCATTATTATTATTATTATTATTATTATTATTATTATTATTATTATTATTATTATTATTATTATTATTATTATTATTATTATTATTATTATTAATATTATTATTATTATTAGCTCAGCTTCAATCCTACTTGGAAAATCAGGATGCCATAAGCCCAAGTGCTCGAACAGGAAGAAATAATGTAGTAAGGAAAGGGAATAAGCAACTAAATAAACCATATGAGAAGTAATGTTCAATTAAAATAGAATATTTTAGGAAGAACAACGATATTAAAACATATATTTCATAAATGAACTATAAAAAGAGTCATATGTCAACTTATTACACATCAAAAAAATTTGATGCAAGTATGAACTTTTGATGTTCTACCGATTCAAGTACCCGATTAGGAAGATCATTCCACAACTTGGCAAGATCCAGAATAAAACTTCTAAAATGCGGCATAGTATTGAGCATCATGCTAAAGAAGACTAACTATTAGAATTAACTGCATACCTAGTATTAAAATCAGGATGGTATTGACTGAATGTAAAGGATGGTCAGAATTAAAAAAAAAAAAATCTGATGCGACATGGTAATACTACAGCTCCAGTTAGGTTAGGAGGGTTGGAGGACTATTACAAATACTGAAATTACTATCTGGAGAGGAAAGGAAGGGGATAAAACAGGCCCTGGTTTCCGATAAACAGAGGGTTTCTGCACACAATATAATGGTTTGCAGACTGTGGCCAGATGTAGCACGCACACTGTCCAGTGTCCAAATGCCGACCACACTTCAACGTTCACTATACAATAAAATATGATGGAAAGCCCAGCGATCTGGAAAAGAGTAAACAAGCAAGGGTAAACTAGGCACTGGGCACCACCCCTTGATATTATACTAGGCAAGGGGACCAACCTAGACCTGGAGTTGCTTAATACTATACTGGAATGATGCCGTCTCACTTATTACTGGCATGCATGGAATCCTATATAAATAGCAGCAGCCCGTTTCCAGAGTAGGAGACCTCTTTATTATATTGCAATTTATTTGAAAATTAAGAGAGGAAAATAAAATTAAATTGTTGGCTGAGAAGGGGGCAGGTTATGCGGGGGAAAGAAACTCTTACTGTTTAAAAGAAAAAAAAAAGTTTTGATAAAAAAAGGGAACAATACATACAATGATGGGAAAATACAGAAATTCCCAACCAGAAGGAGAGATATAGATATCTCCATGCAGAGCCTCTTAGGAATCTAGTCTTAAATATTTAATCTACATTTAAAAGTTTAAGTAAAGACCGACATAACAGTGTATATATTTGTGCTACATTCAAATGCAGTTTGACCGGTTACTTAGTTATTCAAATATTTCCTCTGATCATCATATTTCAAGTAATATTTCATTACAGCTTATTAAGAGGCTTCCTCAATGCTAAAATGAAAAGGGACGGCCAAATGTCAAATACTCAATTTACCTTCCCAAACGTCATGCCACTGAAGTCTACATATTATAATACCTTAATGAACGTAACAGTTTGTACATTACTGTCACCTAGGTGGTCTAATGATCTCACTAAGCAAAACCACCACTACATTATATTTCCAAGCACAAAAGTTAACAGCAGCTAACTTTGGCAGTTAGTATCAAGGGAATTCTAAAACAATGTTACACATCTTATCTGTCTGTAAATCCTCACCTTTACATCAGAAAGACCAAAAATTTTCATATGCTTACCGCACCATTACAACCACAGTTATCAGGGACAGGTTATTCAGTAAACCATACAATTAGTTAAAAAAACTCACTCACAAAAGCTCAATAATTTAGTACAAATGTGTGCAGCATATAATTGTCCTCCTCCTCCTCCTACAACCTTACCGGAAGAATAAACAGATTCTTCACAGTCATCATTTCATCACAGACAGGCAAATTCACAATAATATTCAGTCCCGTCAAATTTACTCACACTTGTAAGTTTTTTTTTTTTCAATATGAAAATTAATGTGCATGCATAATGCTTCATGTGGCGCTCAAAGAAAATTATGATTTTATTTTATTTACTTATTATACTGAATAACACAGACTTTCTACATAAACTAACTCACTCTAAGGTTTGCACATTAGCAATTGCACCCATATAGGCAACGTATAGGTCTCTTGGTTGTATTTGTGTTTTATAAAGTGCAACTTGAATGGATTTAGGGCACCTTTCATGATATCGGTGAAATATTTCCACAGTCACGACACATTTCATGATAATCACATGATAAGTGAGGAACTGTCCAGTTGCATGACAGTAAGTCTAGCTACCATCTCTGAGCCTTAAAGGGAGTAGGGCGTGCTGCCAATTACCTGCTAGGAGAGCAAAAAGAGGAATTTTTAGTGATGGACTAGAAATAAACAAATTAGATGGTACAAAAATATTCAATGAAAATGAAACATTGTACACATACAAACTGAGCATTAAAAATTAAAAATGAGAAATAAAACTTGAATTACTTTGTATCTTTCCTAGACGAGATTTTTTCACAACAATGCACATTTATCAAGCATGATGGATATCCTTCTTGGAATAGAGCTGGGAAGTCTGCCTGTTGGGGATAAAAACTAGCATATACCATTCCTTTGTATCATACTCGTGACTGTCATTTCTCATACCAGCTTCTTCTGCCCTCTTTGGTAATGTAATAAGCTCCTGCTGTAAATAGAGACTAGTCACTTTTAGTCCCATGTGCTTAATATCTCACAATTCATGAAATTTCAAGCCTGCACAGGAAAAGTGGGTCAATATGTACGACTGGTCAATGGCACTGATTTCCCCATTATACTCTATGATTACATTAAGACAGGCAATCTCTACCTTCTTTCTCTGGTGCTTTCCATGATATTGTTTAGTGTGCGAGTAAGGTAGGATACTTTAAAAACGAAATAGAAAAGCATCCGTATGATTACCATTAAAAGTAAAATTTATTTATTATCTATATATATATATATATATATATATATATATATATATATATATATATATATATATATATATATATATATATATTTATAAGTGGTGCTAGATTTCAGGGATAGAACAGTAGAAGAGGGTATAAAATCTATGATACAATGCTTATGGTTGATAATAAGGGAAATACTTTAGAGAAACTGGAATAAAGAGTTTCAATCTTCTTGCAAGAATAAACAAAGGAGGTTAGATATGACTTAGATCAAGATTTAAGAGTAAGCAGGAACTAGTAAACTGGTAAACCTATGGTTACTTGAAAGGTGGAATAATATAAATTGATAAATTGGTACATGTTTTTTAAAACTAAAGTAACACGGGACAGTATAATCAGAGAAGAGGTGATTTTCAAGGGCCACATGAAGGTTGCAGGATATTTGCACCTGACGAAATAAAACTAAATTAAGAATGTTGGACTTTAAGAAACGATTTATATGTTAGCAAAAGGTCTCGTTTGGTTGCAATGCATAAACTGTACATGAGACATATAAGAAATATACGGATAAATATGAATGGGTAAATGGTTGTATTAAGCAAAAGGATGAATTAGAATGTTCACCTGTAAGGAGAGGGAAATCATAGGTTAGGTAGGGGATAAAGTTTATAATTCCAAATTTTTTCACAAAGAGAGTGTTGGTTCTATATCATGAAAAAGGTATAGGGATAAATAATGAATAATGAAATATGGCAAATTGCGCAACGTTAGTAAAGGAGTTAAACGTCTCCAGCCACTAACAAACCCAGCAGCATTGAAAGGCCAGATCGCGATGCATTGGTGGTTGCATGACTCACAAAGCTCACAAGATGAAGCTGAAATAAAGAGGATTTTCAAAAATATCTCCATCCCTTTTCCTGTTAACAAAAGTTACCACATCCACTATCAAAACAAGAAAAATCTTGTTCTTGTTAAAAGATACATGAAGTAACAGAGCAGTGTCTACTGCTATTACGTGCCCCGTTGACTGGCGCATCATTCATATGTAAGAATGCCTTTTCTGTCACCCCTAGATAGGGGCAGGCTCGAGAATTATTTCCAAGCATATCAGCAACAACTTTACAATCTATTTCAGACACCATCATGCCTATCCTTTTGCTAATATCGTTTACGCGTACAGTCGGATCATTATGTCAATTTAGCACAGCTCATTTTAGACTCCCCATGATTTATGACACTACAGTATACTGCCTAGTATGTTAATGAGTGTAATCTTGGCTTAGAAGGCGAAGCTTAAAGACGAGAGAAGAGAAACAGACAGAGAGAAGAAAAGTATGGCGCCATGTGGCAATGACGTGTGTTCATGAACACTTCCTCACTTCCTTTATTCCCTGCCATCCTATTCCCCCAAACCATTGTCTCTCACTTGCTGTTCCATCCTATCTATTCTTACATTTCTTACTGCATGTCTCTCTCTCTCTCTCTCTCTCTCTCTCTCTCTCTCTCTCTCTCTCTCTCTCTCTTCCACTTGTATTAAATTGTCCATGAGATATGAAGCCATACACACGTTGCTTGCGTATGATAGTAGAAAGAATACACTGTGTACGGTGGTATCGTTTATGCAAACACAGATGATAAATGTTGTGGGTTATTTGACCGTTATTTTGGATAAAGAGGAAAAGATCTTAAAACCAGATATAATGTTTGAACAGGAAATCAAACAAGTAGTTTATTTAAACATATGAATTATTGTAAATTTACCCTTGATATGGAAAAAGCAAAACAGATACTGTATTGCCAGGATACAATAAAATGGAACATTATCGAATCATGTATTTGGAAAAAAAAAAAAATAAAAACCTGAAGAACTGGTCAACAGTACTCAAGGATTTTATAAACTTGACGAGCTGCTGTAAACAATATTTCTGGACAATTGTCATTTTCAAACTAACTGTGTTATAACATTGGTTTTTTGTATTCTGTCAGTTTTTTTCCTTACGATCGCAGAGGTGACTATGAAACTGTCACTAACTCTTTGCACATATTGGCCTGGAAATATGCTTTTTACTGTAACGCAAAAGCAGCGTTCTGCTCCACAAATGTATATTCAAGTAGAAGTAACCTAAGTCAAATGCTCTGAATTAATTAAAGTCTGTCCAACTATCTGGTTGCATAAAAGCTCAATTTTTTCTGTTAGTGTAATTAATTGCCTTATGTGCGTGCATGTGTACGAGGCTCTTGTGTGTGTGTGAGAGAGAGAGAGAGAGAGAGAGAGAGAGAGAGAGAGAGAGAGAGAGAGAGGGGGGGGGGGGGAGCATAGTTATGCCATAGTATGAATAAGCATATTTATTCCTGATCTGGCCTGCTCTATTGCAAGTTATTCAGTAAGACTAGACGCAATCAAGTATTACTATAAAAAGATGATGACCGAAAAAAAAAATAATTCAATAGGGATATACATAGAACTTCAGATTATCCATTAATCGTCGTGTATTTGAATAGAGTCGCAATTTGATAACCATTTAAGAAAAGCAAAATATACGGAGTAATAACATCTATCTTCAGATAATATTATATCTGTTATATAAGACAGAATTTATTTATGCAAAACTATTAATTGCATATAAATCTTGAGAATTTGTCATGTTATGGAGAATCTATCAGTCGAAGTAATGTATATGGAAAAACTTCATATTCCAAGACAAGAGGGTTATAAATAAACAAAAAGAGAGATGAAATATAGTTATTGGTCACTGCTT
>NC_090728.1:10297169-10299669 GCF_036898095.1 Palaemon carinicauda
AATATTTGAGATGTCAAATACCAGATTTTACAAGGCAAAAACTCAGTGATATGCTCAACTTTTCGTACAATAAGCCATTTAAGAGGAGGCAAGCACAAAAGAACTGTGATGAGTATAGTCTATTCACATCCATTAAGTCATCCAATCTGTTCTCAGATGAGACATGTGATGACCTTCAGAATATTGCAACCAAAGAAATTGCCACAAAAGAGATAAAAATTATCTCTTGACTCCGCACTCAAAAGGCTAAGAGAGGCTGAACAACATGGTAGTGAGGCTCATCATTCAAGATTAGGGAAAGGGGGAATTTTTAGATCAACTAACAAAAAAATAAGTTAATGTTGCATCACTCAGTGAAGTTAAACACATAGATTCCAAAGAGATTGGCATAAAGAAATCATTGAAGGCAGCAAGGTAAGTAACACCTTATCAGTTCCTATGAAAGTGGTTGACGTTTAAAGTTCTCCGACATATTTGCCCATGAGTTAATAACTGTTTTACTGGCTCTCAGTGAGAAATGTAGAAATCTTTGTTTCGGGTCAAAAGCCGGCTTATACCATGTGCTCACAACATGTATACCTTGTCCTGTGAACATAGATGTTACAGATTTTGGACAAGCACTTGTGTGTTCTCTTGGGAAACCACGGACGTCACATTTGTGGACCTTGCTAATATGTTTGTCCTTCGAGGAGTAACATTGTTTTAACACATTGGTGTAGTGTTCAACAGGTAAAAAGAGAAGTCAATCCAATCTGGTGTAAGGACACTCTGTTGTCGGAGATCAGTGGGTATTCAACGTTTGATTGAAAACAGGGATGTTCTACTTCCAATGAAGTGGAACAACTTCATGACATACCTTGAGAACAGGGCAGACTTGGCAAATTTCAGCAACTGGTGCTGAAAGCTCCACTAAAAAAAAAAAAAAAAAAAAAAAAAAAAAAAAAAAAAAAAAAAAAAATCTGTAGGATTTGTGAAAGAAGAAAAAGTAGAATCATCTGACCCAGAATGGATATAGATGCTCTCAAAGTCCGACGTGAAGAGAAATATACAAGGATATTTCTTCATTTTGTGGAAAACAGAGCCTCCAGCATTGAGGTAGCCGAATCTGACACTGATGTTCTTGTGTTACCACTAACATATCTCCACAAAATGTCCAGTGAAAATGTTTTGTTGAAGACAGGAACGGCTACAAATAGAAAGCATAGTCACATACACACCATAGTGGAATGCCTTTCTTTCAGTACTACTACGATGCAAGCCATAATAACGATTCAATGCTATCACTGGCAGGGACACTACGCATAGAACTGTTCAGCTGTAAGGTGTACAACCTCTCCAATGCGACAACAGTCAACAAAGTGCATAAATTCCTATTTGTTAAATCCAGTGCCCCAAAGACTCAGCCCCCAAGCAAGTAATGCACTTTCGTTTCACATCAAGCGAACCACTACCAGGGGGATTGAGATTGGAGGGCATATACCCCTGTTCCAGATTAGTGCTTATAACTTATCAATTGTGGGTGCAAAACAAGATGTATCAATGTTCGTTGTAAATGTAAAACAGCTAGCCTGTGTTGTAAAACAGCAAGGAAATGTTGATCAAAAGATGACATTTGCAGTAATGTCTGATGTGGAGATAATGATACCATGTTTTTAAATATTATGTTTTTGTAGCTATTATACATTTTTTTTTTGCACATTTTGTGTTTATAATATCAACTCAACTAATGCAGGGCGTATATTTGGATTGTATAATGAAGCATTTGAAAAACTATCTTTTGTTGCCTTCCAGGGGAGTTATGTTACGCATGCAAAGTCACATTATTGTCTTTAGGTTAACGTCGGTTATTTTTAACTATAATTTTATATTTGTATATGTATTTCATGTTTATTTTTTTCCCATCATACATAAGGTGTCATATGAATTTTGTAAACATTCCTGGACATGCAGTCATATAAGTATGAAGGCATTATATTCGTTAATACAGTATCACATGTCCAGGCATATCCAAATTTTTTTTCCTCAAAATTACTTGTTTATTTTTTTCACTTTGTTAATTTTTTGGTCCCTGTCATTCATGTTTCTTCTGAAGATGATAACCTAGTCGGTTACCTATTGGAATTGATCAAACAATGTTAATATTATTGAACAAGTAATGATGGATCTAACTTTGTGAGGCATATGATTGTTTCGATTAATTATATTCTTTAGTTGGCATTATAACGGTCTTGCTTGATTGGATAGAATAATTTGTTATCAAAATCCAAGTTAAATGATATTTTTTTTTTCAAATGTCGAATAACTACACTTATACGTCAGAGAAGTGTACGATAACATGGAAACCAAGAGAGAGAAAAAAAATATTAATGGTAGGTTCAAATAAATCGATATGTGCTCAGAAAGAAGTTACAGTCTTGAAAAAAAAATGTTAGGACAAAAAATGTTAGTGTATATAGTCGTCAGCTTGGATTTCGCTATTTGACGGCGTCATCATCAAAGA
>NC_090728.1:10327169-10359669 GCF_036898095.1 Palaemon carinicauda
TGTGTTCCTTCCTCCTGAGCCACTAAGGCTCTATTTGAGTGCTCAGATCCTACCACTTCTACTTCTTGGACCACTTCTACTCCTTGGACCACTTCTACTCCTTGGACCACTTCTACTTCCTGGTGTCGATGCAACAGAGTGGGGTGATTTCCCTTGCATATGTTACAACTGTTCCTGTTTCTGCAATACTGAGACCTATGACCATTTCTCAGACAGCCAAAACAGAGCCCCCACTCCCTTATGCCTTCCAGTTTTTCCTCAGGTCCCATTTGAGATATTTGGTGGCATTCATCCACTATATGGGGTCCTGTACAGTACCAACATGAAAGCGGGGCAGTTCTGTTACATGAAACTTTCCTAGCCTTAGTTGAACACTCAGACTTGATTGGTGCTTTTCCTTCTCCTGCCCGAGTGGTGTCTTCCCTTCTGCCCCTCTGAAATAGGTTCAAGACCCTAGCCTCTCCTTCAATACAACTTACCAAATCATCAAACGACACAGTCCTCTTTTTTTTCTCAGTAATCTTTTCAGCAACTCTACACCATCGAGTCTGCACACCTAAGGAGAACTTGCTAATGATCAACCTCATTGTTTTTGGATTTTGTAATTCGGCAATGCCATAAGGGACGCACGAAATTGCATTCCTGCAAGTTTTGAGTGCCACCGAGTATTCGTCATACTCTTCCGCGTTGTTTTCCCTTATATCTTTCCATTTAATGATCTTTTCCACAAACGCGGTGGCTATCTGTTCAAGGTTTCCATATCGCTCCTCCAGCAACTTCCTTGCCTGCTTATAGCCCTCTGAAGCTTCTAAGTGGATGCAAGATGCCACAATATCATTTGGCATGCCTGTCGTGTATAAATCCAGATACCTCAGCCTTTCCTTATCATTCGTCAACTGGCTACTAAAGACTTCATCAAATGAGCGAATGAACTTAAAATATTTTGTACGATCCCCATCAAACTTAGCTATATCCTGCTTGGGCATCAAGCTTTTAAGGCTGCAAGAGATTAGCGCCGGCATGACTTCCTTAATGCTCAAGTCCCTTTGGTCATTCCCACCCGAGCAACGGTATCCACTTAACCCAATCTCGGGCGCTTCCGTATTCAAATGGATGGGTCTCTCACTCCCGCTTACATCAGGGTTTGTGTGTTCCCTTATCCTAGGGATGTGAGTTATTTTTTTTTCCTGCTCCTTCAGTTCTCTTAAGGCCTTCTCCTCTGCCTCCACTCCAGCTAACTCTGCCTCTAACCCGAGCATCTCCCTCTTAGATTTTAGCGCTGCTTCCTCTCGCTCTATGGCCTTTATCTCCATCTCCCTCTTAGATTTTAGCGCTGCTTGCTCTCGCTCTATGGCGTTTATCTCCTTCATCACTCGTCATATTGCTGCCAACCTGGCTCTAGAAGCAGCTAATAATACTTGTCTGCTCCCAGTAGAACTCGCGCGCGACCGCTGAGATCTCCCGGAAGCAACAGATTGCATACCAATGACTGATGCGCTATCCCCAAAAATTAAATGTCCTTCCTCTTCCCTGGGCTCTTCAGTGCACTCGCCTACCTTATGGCCCTGATTAACCCCACTATCCTGCCTAACCTCAAGTCCCTGCAAAAACTCCTGTACCTCTACGCCATCCTTCTCTAGGGCCTCACTTAGACGCTGACACAATCCAGACTTGTTCCCTCCTCTTGGGAGGCCTCTAACTTCCAACTCCTCTCTCAATTGCGCAACCTTTAGGGTCTCCATTTTCCTAGGCCCCGTTCCGGCACTCCCTATGAGCTAACAAAATTCCCTAGTTGAATCGTAGCTGACCTAACCGATGAGTGGCCGAGAACCTGCACTACTCAATGAAGACCACTAACAGTACCTATGTTGCGACTGCCTAAATCCTCTAAGCCTTGAGAGCAATCCCTAAATGTATCAATGTCTCGTGGCCCAGCCTCCTACCTGAAATAACGCCTAAAGAAACAGCCCAGCCTCCTACCTGAAAGATCTTCTATTTGACATATCCCAGCCTTTACCTGAAAGAGTTCCTACCTGAAATAACTTCTATTTGACATATCCCAGCCTTTACCTGAAATAACTTCTATTTGATATATCCCAACCTTTACCTGAAAGAACTCCTACCTGAAATAACTCCTATTTGACATGTCCTAGCCTTTACCTGAAAGAACTCCTACCTGGAATAACTTCTATTTGACATATCCCAGCCTTTACCTGAAAGAACTCCTACCTGAAATAACTTCTCTGAAATAGCTAAACCCATCCTTGATATACCTAAGTTCTAATACCATGCAGCATGCAGCAAACTAACAGCTGTCCAACTGAGAACTCTGGTGACCATTGGCTTAGGATTACAGCGCCCGTAACCGACGTTGGAAATGGTTTATTCATATGGATAATCCACAAATTAGTAAAGTTAAATTGGGTAACCGTAACGTTACGTGCTAAGTTCTCATTTGAATGGGTTCTAAATGGACCTTCCAAGAAATATTTTCATGCCACACACAGAATAAACTTATCCCGTCACAATTGATACAGAAGAAAACCTGAATTTGTCAGTGAAAAAGGAAAAAGGACGCCAGAATTCCACGTTCCCTGCAGCATAGGTTTCTGCAAGGCAGGTTTTTTTTTTTTTTTTTTTTTTTTGTGAGATGGGGCACGGGTATGAAGACCAGAGTCCAGTAACTATGCATGGGTGTGTAAACCAAATGAAGCTCCCTTTGATATCAACATAATTAAATAATCGTCTCGTAATCGGTAATTGGTCTTGGTAGAGAAAATCAGCATATTAACATGGGAATCAAATTGATTGAGTACTATTTGTATTACTGAATAAATGTTTTACTCACAGGTTTTCTAAATGGTACAAGAATTGTAAACCCTAATGCTACTAGGAGTCAGAACTGGACAACAGCATAAACATGCCTTACCTTACATTATTCAACTTTTCAAATCACATTTATTTGCAAAATAATTTTTTTGGCTCAGGCCATGTCGTCCTGATGGAAGTTCCTGTTAGGTAGCTTTCTAGGGTATATTTGACTACAGTGATATTCCAAGAGAATTTTAACTTAAGGTATCCAGAATTCTAACTCCTGGAGTGAATATCCCTAAATAATCTCACAGGGATATCGCATAATATCAGAGGACGTATTCTTGACTCGTCACATAGCTATCTTCGCCCCGAACAGTATTAACGCTTCGAGGGGGTATAGTGACAAGAATCTGAAACGAGAATGAAAAGAGAGCCGCTCATAAGGCATCTCTTCTATTCCGTTTCTAGTGTGTATCTGATGAAGGCGGTAGCGCCCTCTTTATTCCTCGTAGCGATATACGAGGTGTTACAGATACTGTACTATAGGGAGGGGTCAACAGGCCATTTTACAATAAAAGGAAGGGCGGGCCCATCAGGATGACATGGCTACCTCACCCAAAAATAGATTTTTCGCTTTGCTCAAAATCCGTTTTTTGGGCTCAGGCCATGTCGTCCTGATGGAAGTTTACCAGATCATTACTATATCTGTGGATTCTCAACTAGTGCCGTGCTCTCAAGAAAGTATTTTCCTTGTCCGTCTAGACCTAGTGACCTATGATATTACCGTCATACATCATTTCATCTAAGCATGAACCATGTTAGTGCTTCCTGCCCCCTACAGGGAAGAGTCGTACTAGACTCTGGAAAAAGTCTCGAGGAGTACATAAAAAATCATGGATGACAAAATGACATGCTTGTATAGTTGTCTCGCCCTATAGAATATGAAGCAAAGTTTCTATAAGAGTCACCAATGTCAGAATGAGTTTGTGACACCTTCCCCAATGTGACTACTTTACTCTTATAAACTATTGGATAATGGTTGTATCCGCATAGAAACAAATTTTGCCTCTTTACCACCAACCCGTTAGGGTACCACGTCAACCATTCCAAGGAAGGGTTAGAGTAAGTGGACTTTTGCTTGAATCTGGGAACAGTCTCGAAAGACATACCATGATAAAAATATCCATATTTTAATCTTAATGCTCAGTACATTTCTAATAAAATGAGTTTATTAAAATTCAATAAACGTACATATCAGATCAACATTTAAAAATTTATAAAATTTGGATGATATGCGTAAAAGCATAAAGGAAAACAGTCAACAGAAAATATTGTTTCATCTACTAGGAAACAGATTTGCCACTTCAATTGAATTATTAATAATAATGATATAGTCTGTATACTGTTTACATACACTAGCTTAAAAAACGCTTAGCATAAGTATCCGTATATGCTATAGATTACCGACGTCAATGGAACAGTTCGTAAGGACACTTTCGTGGCCTATCGCTCAGCGTGTAGTAACATACAGTGACTACACGCGCACCCTCTTAACTAATCGTCCCAAATTAATTACGTCTAAAGGGAGTCCAAGTAGTAGCCTACTTGGATGACTGGCTGGTGTGGGCAGCATCCAGGACAGAATGCATGCAAGCTTCTAAGATAGTGTT
Source organism: Palaemon carinicauda (assembly GCF_036898095.1). Lineage (NCBI taxonomy): Eukaryota > Metazoa > Arthropoda > Malacostraca > Decapoda > Palaemonidae > Palaemon > Palaemon carinicauda. Next base: position 10,331,654 of record NC_090728.1, read on the forward strand.
CCAGTTCCTGGAACACTTGGGATTCAAGATCAACATCAAAAAGTCTTGTCTTTCTCCAGCTCAGAAATTTCAGTGGTTGGGAATCCACTGGAATTTGGAGTCACATCAGCTTTCCATTCCTAGCAAGAAGAGGAAAGAAATAGCAAGATCTGTCGAGAGACTATTGAAATCCAAACGGATATCAAGACGCGAACAGGAGAGAGTGCTGGGCTCTCTACAGTTTGCTTTGATAACAGATCCAGTGCTAAGAGCACAGCTTAAGGATGCAACAGGAGTCCGGAGAAAATACGCATCAAACCCGCGAAGAGATCCAAATGACGTTGGCCATATTCCGTTTGGCTAAAAGGAAGAAATGGCACCTGTCAGCAGTTCACATTCAAGGGTTCGGCAATGTGACAGCTGACGCTCTATCTAGATTTACACCTATAGAGTCAGAATGGTCCCTTGACGCAGGATCGTTCTCCTTCATCTTGAGTCAAGTCCCAGAGCTGCAGATAGACCTCTTTGCGACGAAAGACCACAAGAAAATAGATCGTTACGTGTCCCCTTACGAGGAGCCGTCATTGGATTCAGTGGATGCTATGTCCCTGGACTGGAACAGATGGTCCAGTATCTATCTGATCCCTCCGCACAACCTCCTTTTGAAGGTCCTCGATAAGCTGAGATCCTTCAAATGGAAAGCTGCAATAGTGGCCCACAAGTCGCTAAATAGCATGTGGTTCCCTCTGGCATTGGAACCACGACTAAAATTCGTACTGCTAATGGATCCATCCCTGTCTCAGCGAGTACAGAAAACACAGAACCTACATCTCATGATTTTCTCTCCTTAACGATGAGAAAAAGATTCGGTGTTTAAAAGTCAGTTTAGACTTTTGGAGGAAATCAGAAGACATTATGAGGCTTCAGGGAAGAGATAGCTATCCTTTGTCAAGGCGAAGAAACCGAAAGAAATCCCGACAGATTCCTATTTATCATTCTTCATTCACCTTCATGAGCAAGGTTTAGCAGCCAACACAATTCTGTTGTTCAAGCCTGCCTTGACAAGTCAGATACCATATACCTTTCTTACGAAGTTCTTAATGAACCAGCCCTCCAGGACTTCCAAAGACCCTTTGCATGGTCATTAGATATGATTCCTCATTGTGTATAAATAATGAACAATGAGGAATGTGCTTAGAAGGTTTTAAATTTAAGTCATATTTCTGTTTGTACGCGCTTTGGGGGCCGGAGTTATGAAATAGTGGCTCTCTGTAGAAAGGAAGGCCAAATCCAGTTCTTGGAGGGAGAACTTAATCTATTTCCAGACCCAACGTTTCTTTCCAGGAACAAGCTACCCACCAACAGGTGGGGTCCCTAGAGAATCTTCCCTCTGAAGGAAGATGCATCTTTATGTTAAGTGGAGTGCCTAAAGGTCTATCTTCATAGAACTTCAGACTTTATGGGAGGACAGCTGTTCAGAAGAGAAACCCTGGGTTCAAAGTTTTCTATAACTATGGGCGAAATTCACCTGTGTTATTCGCAGGACGGATCTAGACAGTACACCCATTAGTCCTGATCCGAGGAAAGTTGTGTCTTCTATAAAATTTTTTTAATTATATGGACTTTGAACATCCTTGTTTGCACACCGGCTGGTAGTCATCCAAGGCGTTCTTTATGTACTATGCAAAGCAAATGGAGCAACTTATGAGATCTGTGGTAGCAGCAGGTAGAATTCTTTAACCTTCTGTTTTAAGTCTGCGAGGAACATTGTAATTAATTTGGGACGATTAATTAAGAGGGTGAGCGTGTAATCACTGTATGTTACTACACGCTGAGCGATAGGCCACGAAAGTGTCCTTACGAACTGTTCCATTGACGTCGGTAATCTATAGCATATACAGACACTTGTGCTAAGCGTTTTTACGCTAGTGTATGTAAACAGTATTCAGACTATATCATTATTATTAATAATTCAATTGAAGTGGCAAATCTGTTTCCTAGTAGATGAAACAATATTTTCTGTTGACTGTTTTCCTTTATGCTTTTACGCATATCATCCAAATTTGATAAATTTTATAAATGTTGATCTGATATGTACTTTTATTAAATTTTAATAAAATAATTAATAGTGAACCCTGCGTCTTATTCGCCCACACTCATTTTATTAGAAATGTGCTGAGCATTAAGATTAAAATATGGATATTTTTATCATGGTATGTCTTTCGAGACTGTTCCCTGATTCAAGCAAAAGTCCACTCACTCTAACCCTTCCTTGGAATGGTTGACGTGGTACCCTAACGGGTTGGTGGTAAAGAGGCAAAATTTGTTTCTATGCGGATACAACCATTATCCAATAGTTTATAAGAGTAGTCACATTGGGGAAGGTGTCACAAATTCATTCTGACATTGGTGACTCTTATACAATCTTTGCTTCATATTTTATAGGGTGAGACCACTATACAAGCTTGTCATTTTGTCATCCATAAATTTTTATGTACTCCTGAGACTTTTTCCAGAGCCTAGTACGACTCTTCCCTGTAGGGGGCAGGAAGCACTAACATGGTTCATGCTTAGATGAAATGATGTATGACGGTAACATCATAGGTCTCTAGGTCTAGACGGACAAGGAAAATACTTTCTTGAGAGTACGGCACTGGTTGAGAATCCACAGATACAGTAATGATCTGGTAAACTTCCATCAGGACGACTTGGCCTGAGCCCAAAAAACGGATTTGGAGCAAAGCGAAAAATCTATTTATGGGTGAGGTAGCCATGTCATCCTGATGGACCCGCCCTTCCTTTTATTGTAAAAGGGCCTGTTGACCGCTCCCTATAGTACAGTATCTGTAACACCTCGTATATCGCTACAAGGAATAAAGAGGGCGCTACCGCCTTCATCAGATAAACACTGGAAACGGAATAGGAGAGATGCCTTATGAGAGGCTCTCTTTTCATTCTCGTTTCAGATTCTTGTCACTATACCCCCTCGAAGCGTTAATATTGTTCCGGGCGAAGATAGCTATGTGGCGTGTCAAGAATACGTCCTCTGATATTATGCGATATCCCTGTGAGATTATTTAGGGATATTCGCTCCAGGAGTTGGAATTCTGGATACCTTAAGGTAAAATTCTCTGGGAATATCACTGTAGTCAAATATACTTTAGAAAGCTACCTAATAGGAACTTCCATCAGGACGACATGGCTACCTCACCCAAAAATAGATTTTTCGCTTTGCTCAAAATCTGTTTAGTTGGAAACATACATGTAATACTGCTATGAAAACGACAAACAATAAATAATACAACCATAACCATATAACTATCAATGTAATTTTTTTGTGAAAACTGCATATTGTGGAGGATTCTTTTTTTTTTTTTTATTGCCAAAAATGAGAGAGAGAGAGAGAGAGAGAGAGAGAGAGAGAGAGAGAGAGAGAGAGAGAGAGAGAGAGAGAGAGAGAGTGTGCGTGTTAGCGAGTGAGAGGTAGTTAGTGTATCGATTGTTTGTTGTGAGAAAGACTTAGTATAGCCGAGATTGTTTGTTTAGGTTTTTAGCTAGGTTAGGGCAGTGATGAATTTTTTGAGCGAATGCTATTTTGATTAATTTTAATATTTGTTAGGGATTTTGTTGGTCATTTGAATGATGGTTATTATAAATTTAGTGTTAAGATTTTCATTAGTTACTAGTTTGATTATCATTTTGATTTTGGATGGTTTCGTATTAAGCTTTCTAGCTTTAAATAATATCATATTAAGGTTATGTTTGGTTTTTATGTCCTTTTTTGTCTAAGAGTCCAGTTTATGATAACATAAAGGGGAAAGTTTGTGTTGAGGAGACAATTGTCTTTTTAGTGTGATCAAGGGTGTGGGGGTTTTTCTTGAGACATCCAGCCACAATATAGTTGTTCCTCCATAAACCTTCAATGACTAAAGGTAATTTAAAGGTTTCAGTTTAATTTAGGATCGGATTGAATATGCATTATCAATATATATATATATATATATATATATATATATATATATATATATATATATATATATATATATATATATATATATATATATATATATATATATATATATATATATATTATTATTATATCCTAATTATCAATATATAACATATATTTATGCTATACTATGTTAATGTCAGCGAGATCTTCAAGGGTAGTTGAGCTGATGCGTCACCGAGCATTGCATCCTGTTCCTTCATTGAAATTTTGGGTTTGGTTTTGATATAACCTTCCTCCTCATGCTTTTGAATCCAATGTGTCAGTGTTCGATCACGCAATCTATTCCTGGTCTATCTGACTAATTGACCTGTCCTTCTGCCATATATGGTGAAATGTATTGGGGATAGTGACTAGTATTAAATAACAAACTTTACCATACTTAGGATCATTTTTGGTATCATGGTTACATGTATCTTGGGGAGCATCCACAATGGTGCTCAAGCATCTTTTGAGACACAGTTTAAATTAGCATTATTCACCTCACATATTGAATTGAATAATTTCATAATTTACCAATGAAAGTATTAAAAAAGTGGCTCTGTACCCTCCTTATCTTTCTCAGTACTTGTCAGGCAGGAGAAAAATATGTGAGCAGATCCAACCAAATGTCATTAAATTGGTAATTGCTTTCTTTTAGTAAATTTCTCGTTGCTAGTGGTTTTGATAGCTCTTCTTCATTTTGTTCAAATTGTCTTTTATACTTTTTTGTTGGTAATGATGATGAATGTAATACATTATTTACATTATCATCCAACAGGCGAGCGTTGACCTTTTTTCATACATCCACCAAATGATATTACAAAACTGTATTTTAGTTTAATCTTCACTATTCAATATGAATGGTTCTTTCGCCTAACATATTATATATAACTACAAACAACTCGTTAACTCGTTCACCAAGGAGCGGCTATGTTGAGAAGTCTAAGGGTAATCAACTTCTTCAAACGCTTAGCACAAACGTAGCTGTACATTCCCCTACCAACTGCTCGTGGACTAACAAACATGTCTGTATCTTACCAAAATTCAACACAGTATATTTTGACCTGTCACTTGAGACATTTGCATATCATTACTTTCTTACTTTGATGGCTCCTTTTCCGGTCCCATACAGCAGGAGAACCACACTCTCTACAGGACCTCCACTGTCGTTTTACTTTGTTCGTTCAGAGTATTTATCATTACAGAACACGCATTGTTCATATACTATTAAATTGTCACTGTTGTATGATATTTTAAATAAGAAAGTCTTCAGGTTCCTCTTGAAAGCCTTAATGTCTTCAGTCATTCGAATGTTTCGTGTGAGCTTATCATATGTCCCAGGGCCGCATATTTGAAGGCTCTAGAGCCTAAAGTAGATATATATTTAGATTCCAACAGTTTGAAGCCATTTGTAACTATTCTCTTGTGGACACAATTTGTTGGTTGCGTAGTATGTAGCAATTCCCTTTAAATATTTTGGACGACCGGTTCTGGTAACTTGGTGGGTTATTGTACATATTTTCAATTAAATTCTCACTTTAATTGGCACCCAGTGTAAATCAATTAGTATAGGGGTGATCCTTTCTGTAGGTGGGACACCTTTTATCAGTCTTGCTCCTCTGCTTATTATGTTTTGTAATTTCTTAAGTTGCACTTTTAGTAAATTGTAATAGAGTTTCAGTAGTCAATCCTGGTAATACAAAAGTATATCACAATTTTCTTTACAAAATTTTGGTCTAGTATTTTTTATAAACGCAATATCTCTTAGATGATAACCAGCAGTTTTTATTACATTATTTATTTGGGCATTTGCAGACAGGTAACAGTCAAGAAATACACCTAGATCTCGAACTTTACTAGATATCGGCACTGAGTCATTATTTACGTTCATCTGAATATCCCTCAAGTTTCTCACGCTGTTTCTCATACCCACTACCATGAATTCAGTTTTGTTCTCATTTAATCTTAGTTGTTTAAATGTCATCCATTCTCTAACAATATCAAGGATTCGGTTTAGAGTTTCAATACCATCTAGTAAATCATTTATGGAGAAGTAAAATTGTGTGTCATCTGCAAATAGTTTGAACTTCACGCCATGCCTTTGTAACATTTTCGATAGACCAATATTATAGATGCAGAATAAGATTAGGCCAAGTACACTTCCCTGGGGTACCCCTCTGCTTAAGGGTTCATGTGATGAATAAGAGTTTTCAATTTGTACACAGTAACTTTTACCAAATAAATAGTCTTTTAGGTATTCAAAGGCTTGGTCTTCAACGCCAATGGACCATAGATCATTTAGTAGCAGTTTATGCACAGCTATATAAAAAACAGCACTATGATCAAGCAGTATTAAGATACCACATCTATTTTCATCCATCATTTCTAGCATATCATTTACAACAGAGCAGATGACTGTCTCCGTAGAGCATAGTTTTCTGTAAGCAGATTGGTTTTCAGGCAAAGCTTCCATTACTTTTAAGTGACTGACTAGTTGTTCAAGAATTTCATATTCAGGCACTCTTGAGACAAAGGATGCATTTGAAATAGCTCTATATGAGTTTAATTCCTGGTAGTCCAGTGCGTTTTTTTCAGAACTGGAGTGACAATAGCCATTTCCTCAGATTTTGGAAACTTACATTCATCAATGCTTCCATTTGCTATTCTCATTATTTCGGCTATACAAAAAATGTTTCTCTCTCCAATTACTCCAGATATTGGCATAGGATTGATCTCGCAGTTTGTTTTCTTTGCTCTCTTGATAATTCTGGTGATGTCATCTTTTGTTATGTTGTTAAATCGTATTAATTTTGTCTGTGTGCCTGGTGTATCATTAATCTGATTTTAAGTATTTACAAATAATCTGGTTATATTTTCAATTTAGTTTTTAAAGAATACTAGAAAATTATTGGCTAGTTCTTGGTCACTGTATCCATCAGGTAGCTTCTTTTCTTTTATAATTCTCATTATACCGTTCAGGAGACGATATAACTTATTTATGTCTGTTGCTGCTTCGGGGATCTTTCTCTTATGGTATTCACTTTTTTTTCCTTCTTACTTGGTAGTTATATTGAAACGCAGCAGTTTTGTATTCTAGCCCAGTACTTTCAGTTTTTGACCTATTCCACTTTCTTTCTTCACGTTTTTTTTTCCTCTTTTTTACCAAAGTCTCTCCATCAAACCAAGGAGATTGGTCTTTTACAGTTATAGTCTTTTCCATCGGTAGGAACATGGTATCATATTCACTTTTACTCACTTTATTATAAATGGTCGTAAGACAGTTAGCTTCCAACACACGTTGGTCATCATGATCACAGGGAATGTTGATAGCATCATTTATTTTCTTTGCAACTTCTTCAATAAATACGGTAGAAGAAAAATTTGATTTGTCTGAAGTTTATTTTCTTTACTAATGCATGTTTCTGTGGAGGTAGACTAAACGTAATAAGTTTGTGCACTGGGGAGATAGTACATTTCTCTCCAACTTTTATATCATATACAATATTATTCATGTCATCACTTAGAACTAAGTCTAGCGTATGCCCAGATAAAGTAGTTGTACAGTCGACATTATTCACTAATCGATAAGATTCTAGTAACTCACTAAATGCCAAAGCTCCAGGATTTGATGCGTTATCCATCCAAAAATTAAAGTCTCCACAGATAACTAATTCGTTCTTCTCCATGATAATCATCTCAATGAGAGCACCGAATTCTTCAAAAAAAAGGTACTAGTGTTTTTTCCAGGAGGTTTGTAGATTGTGACAAAGTATATTCTTTTGTTTTTTTAGCGTAAATTCTATTTCTATATATTGAAAGTTTGTTACACTAATCCTCTTCATCGTTTTGAGATTTGAGTAACTTTTATGAATAAAGAGTCTGACATCCCCACCAGACCTACCATCCCTCGGTATGTGAAAGAAGGCATGTGTGGGGGGCGTCATTTTATTAATCTTTGCCTTGTCCATGTTATCTAACCATGTTTCAGATAATGCTAGAATATCCAATTATCTTTCGCTTATCAATTCTCGAATTTGAACAGTCTTATTACCTACAGATTGTATATTTACCTAGCCACAGTTTCTGACATCCCTAGTAACCATGATCAATGTTTTCTGCTAGTCTTTTCATTTCCAAGTCATAAGCTTTGCAGTCTCTAGAATTTACTGTGTGGTTACTTGGTTTGTTTAACTTTTTGCAGTTTACACACTGACATTTGCGAATTACACTCCCTGGTGGAATATCACCCTGAACATTTCCTGCAAACTTTATCATCATTCTTAGACCTGTAATCTTTTTCAAAATGTCATTACCTCTGACAGTGGCAGCAGGTGATCCCGTGGTACCTATCATGTTTGTTATAGAAACCCTATCGTAAAAAAAAAAAAAAAAAAAATCCCCATTATCATGAATAGCCCTCTGAACTTCAGGATCACATTTTAGCACAGAGTGGGTGGTTTTCCCCCACATTTTTTTTTCAGGACTATTATTATCTTCTCTTCTATATTTTTTATTTGGTCCAGGCAGCAATTTCTTTAAATCAAAGTATTTATTACATCATCGTCATCATTGTATGCATTGCATATCATTGTTTTGGTTTTAGTTTTCTGATTTGTTCTCGTTTTAGTGTCAGCCACCAATGTCTGAATTTTGTTTGCTGCCTTTTCTCTGATCATATTGCTTGCAAAGTTTACAACAACATATCCTCGTGCTAAGTATAGGAATGTCTTAAAGTGCTTGTTAGACTTCATGTTTTCTTTCAGTAATTTTAGTTGTTGTATTAGTTTATTTAATCAAAAGATTCTTTTACATTAACTTTGTCAACAAATGTCGGTTTCTCCGGTTTTGGGTCTATCAATTTTTTAAGTGTTGCTTTAATTGATTCCATATTCGTGGCAAGAATGTCAACTTTCTCAGTGAGGTCGGTGGTCTGAGTTTGTTTTCCAAGTCATCTGTTTCGCATCTTGTTCATTCAGGGCCAGATCTCTCACGTTCACACCTTCCTTTAATTTTGATATTACTAAATTGTTTTGTCTGGCTTCACATATGCAGTGTGGGCATAGCCAATCTAGGTTATTCTGTTCATTATCAGTGATTGCTGTCACTATATGCCCACATTTCTTATGGTAGAGTCTCGTACATTCACATACTATCCATTTTTTCCGTTCTCCCTCCGTGTTATTACATATGAGGCAGACATAGTTAGGAGCATACATAGTGTACTGTTTCTTATCACTTAGGCTTTTCCATAAGACTAACTGATAGCTTCTCAATGATATTCTAAGCAAGAATCACAAAGCTAAAACATGACTCCACCAGCATAAAAGATCTGTTTTCCGTAAACACTGAGGGACATATACTGTATATCTCTCATATTTTCTACACGTAATTATTTTCTTACCCTCACTGAACCATATATATTGTCAAATTTTTATTATCAATATTGATACCTAATGGGGATGTAGTAATGTAAACCATTCTGAAATACCAAGATCTTGAAATATTAAAATAGTTGAAACATTTTTTTTCTTTTATAGTTAGGGTGGTGCAAACACTTTAGTTGAGGTAATAACTTCTAAATGGCCAATTAGTCTCTCTTTTGAAACTAATATCATTTATGTAAGTCAGGTCTGTCTCTTTACTGAAGATGATAAAACAAGTAATGAGGGTACAATCTTCTGAATTACACACAAATCCTTCTCCAAACAAGTACATGCAGAGGAACGTCATATTTACTCTGTAGTCATAGGATTGCCAAGCCAGGGCTCTAAAAGATCGTAATCAATGCACCTATACTGTACATCCCATCAACCTATGCCCTGTTCCCACAGCTTTTCAATCCCAAATTGTTCAATTTTACTGGAATCTTTTGCCAAGTCATATGTATTGAAATGCCAGAAAGAATTCTAAGTATCAACATATGAAGATAATTCAATACATTGAATAAAGCTGGCATAATAGTCGTGTTCAACTACTACTACAATAATAATAATAATAATAATAAAAATAATAATAATAATAATAATAATAATAATAATAATAATAATAATAATAATAATAATAATAATAATAATAATGAAAATAATAATAATAATAGTAATAATACATTAAAAAATTATGTTATATATGTTTGTATGTTCTGTTGAAGTAATAAGCCGTCCAACATCAACATAATAAGCTGATATTAATTCGGTTATGCAATGTTTTTCGATGATAAAGTCGATATTCTTATTTAAGTACATTAATAATTCACCAAAAGTAATGTAGAAATTTCTGGTATCAAAATACTAACTTGAAAACTTCTGAATTTCGAACGAATTCATTGTTATGGAATTTTTATACCTACTAATAATAATATGTTTCTAACTCACACCGGGATCAAACCCATGGTCTCGAACATGAGTCCCGAACTCCACTGCAGAATTTGGAATGTGAATGTTGGATATATCAGCGATGTCCTTCCTTAGCTGTTTGACTTTGGAGTGACTTCAAAGTTTATTTTTATTACAGTCGTTATTTTAAGTTCATTTATAATACTAACAAAAAAAGATAAATATATTAAGAGTAATTTAGTATGGTTGAATGATAATTAAGAGTACATATGTTAAATATATTTTGTTGGTTGATGTTTAAGGAACCAAATATCTCAAAAACTAAAGTAGAAAAAAAAAAAATTAGAAAAACACAGTCAAGTATTAAATCATGTGCTATGTAGCACTGATTTTGCAGAATAGCGAAATGTATATCTAAGCAAACACTTAACTAATCATCTACATTTCTGACCTTTTCGTTCCTAAGTAGAATAATAAGGCAATTGAGATTGTTATCATATTTATATGTCCTTATCTCCATTCATAACATTTATTTTAGTATTATTTTAGCATTTTGATTACATTAATAGATCATTTTCATATGCAGCACCATTGGGATATAGCAACATAAAAATATTAGTAATGAGGGCTTCAGTTTCCCCTGTTTACCAAATGAATTTCAAAGTAGTTATTGGGAATCTCATAAAAAAAGAAAAATCTAAAATTGTCCAAAACTTACGATAATCTTTCTATTTAGATTACTAACAAAGTAAAAATAATGTTCTTTTTGAATTTCCGATTGTTGGGGGGGGGGGGATGTTGCAGAGGTATTCTGCTTATGAAATAACTTTTCATTTTAGCAAAATGTCAACTGAACATCTGCCTATTATTTTCATATTTATCATTCTGATGTAATATGGATCCGACATTGTTATTTTATATTTGCCCCTATCGTGTAATGGGAAAAACATGAAAATTGAAGGTCATGGAATGAGTAAATTTCAAGAGAAATATGACAAAGGCCTGACACCCCATTCAATCCGTCCAATACTTGTGATATGTAGTTACATTAATTAGCCTTAAAATACTTGAAGATGCTTACCGTATGCCTAATGAGCTACACATATGCCTGATATTGAAATTAGCGTACAAGTTTATCATGCCCATAAGGGGAATTGTTTTTCATTTTTGTTTCCTTCCACTCAATCCCATATCCTCTCTTGATGACTGCCAGTTTCACTGATGATCATCGCCCTAATCTTGTCTTCTGATTGGTATGTCTGTTCCATGCGGAGTTTAACAAATTGGTTGATCTGGAAATGATCCAATGACTTCAGCCAAATGATCTTACTGCGCTAGATCCTATCGATACCGTAATGGGCAATCATCAATTTGCTTTTTTATTTCTTATGAAAACATAAGTAAAATTGAAGGATTAATGCTTTAAGTTAGGTGATAGCTTATGTTTTTTAAATGCGTTTCCTTTCGAATATCATCATTATTAAACTATCCAAAAATATTTTAAAATATTTAATTCTTTGCACCGTGACCATTTGTCATTAAGAAACCAGTCGAAGCAACAATAAATATGAATTACACATAAAAATGTCACCGAAGCTGACGAAAATTTAATCTAAAATTTCCTTTGAAATTTAATTAAATCGTCGTCTTTCAAACCACAATAATAATCAATCACTCCAAGGAAAATTTCTATTAGCGAACTGCATTTCCATTTGAAGATTAATAATTATCAATATTGCACTACTCTTCTGTAATAAATCTCCATCTTATCAAAAGTTTTAATGGCCAAAGTTATTTACAGTTTCTTTAAAAATACTCGTTCTATATAATGTTGATAATTCATACATTGAATCATATATTTTCAATCGATATAGTTTTACAATTAGTGAGAAATGTTTTATTTTCCAGATAGTGCATAAATCATGCGAAACAGTGAGGTATATGTTATTAGAATTATGAAATAGTATTAGGTATATTTTCATATATCGATAAACCTAACACTGGAAACTATTAAATCTGCAAAAAAGAAGAAAACAAAAATATGGAACCACGATCACGGAAAGGGACAGTTAAGGTAAACTTGTTTGCGTTGCATACAGGAGAGAGAGAGAGAGAGAGAGAGAGAGAGAGAGAGAGAGAGAGAGAGAGAGAGAGAGAGAGAGAGAGAGGGAGGGGGTGTCGTCACTCATGACACCAAAGGATGATTATCTTTTGAAAATGTAAGTACTATTTGTTTGTGTTATTATAAATTGTCCTTATGGACCATCCACTATCGTGCATAATATAATTCCTAAAAAAAACTATATCCAATCGAAGTAGATATATCTGCATCTCCCGAATCAGAAAGCAGATTTCTTGAAATATATTGTTGCACAAAGGTCAATTGGAGCGATAATATAGTGAGTTTATGTGGGCAAGGCCTAGAAATACTTCTCCTGTCCTTGTATGAGGGCAGGGTCTCGCTGTAAGCCATGAAAGACGTGTTTGACATCGATAAGTGAGATGATCCGATCATAGAACTGTTATTGTAGTTTCTACTTTCTTCACAAAACTTCTTCAAAGGTGTCTAAAAAATTTACAAAAGCCCAAGTCTAGTGTAAGAATGTCATTCCTTGCGGATTACGAAATTATTCTTAAAAGGAACATTTTAAAGTTACTGAATTCCAGGGATTATACTCCTTTTTTTTTTTTCGCTCAAGCGAATACAGCTGCAGCCAGAAATTTCTTCTTCTTGTGCATACAAATAAAAAATGGTGCCCTATCAGCGTTTTCTTCGATACTTAAACCATTATTGGACTCCGCGTAAAAAGCCATTAGATGTAACAAGCTAATTTAAACTCTATTGTAATGTTATCTATGTTTTATACTATTGTAAACCTTATCGACAAACATCATTGATTAAAAACACGTAACTGTAACCCTTATGGGATATCTTGATTCCTATAAATACTTGTGTAATCTGTAAATAAAGTTAGTTGTTCGGAGCTGCCATTTACTTTAGCTTTTACTTCGCTCACATCACATTGTTGACCTATGGAGTGCCTCAAATAATAAGTCCGCCTCGCAGCTCACCGCTTGTTTGCCGTATCCTCCAACAATGCCCATCACTGAACCCAATGCATCTGTCCACGATGCCATAGCAAGGCTGCTGTACTTTGTTAGCAGGGATGCGTTTGCCTGATTTTAACAAGATGATATTTATTTCTTCACCTACTCACTTGCTTAACCTGCTCAAGCACCAAAGCTGATTACATCCTCTCTGTGACTCTCAAAAGCCCCTTCCCAGATACTCTCTCTCCAACTGGCTTTACGAATAAATGGATACCCCTAAAGGGTACTATCCCCTTGAATTATTCCTCCTGGAGCAGTACTCATCGTTAGCAGCCAGTCTCTAACCAAGATTTATCAGCTTCTTCAACAACTAATGGGGGATCTAAAGAAGTCGATTGAGCTTTGAGACAAGGTCATTATCACTCGCGTTCTGCCTGCTGCAGACAATTCTTCTTTTGAAGTGAACCTACTTCATATCTTTTAGCACAATTCCTGCAGGAACCAATCTGAGCCATCCTTCCCAATGATGATAACTAGCCCATTAAGCTCCTGAGGACCAGAGTTGACTCCCTTAGAGACAGCCATTTCTCTATTGTCCTCCAGAAGTTCCACAACTAATCCACTCCTCATGAAGGTTATAACCATATAACAATGACTGAAGTGGAGGGTAATGTTGCAGGACATCAATGCCCACATCAGTGACTGCCTACCATCCAACGTATTCAACAGCCAACAGCCACTGGAAGACACCCCTCACTCACATTTGAACTACTACTGCACCATATTTGGGGCTGTTGCAAAGAAATGCGCTTCACGATGTTAATAGTAAAAGAATGTAATATAGGTCAATAAATGTAGCAATGGCATCCCTATCAAACAATCTTTTCTTTTTATATAATATTGGATTTAATGTGCACTTTCTGATAGATACTGGTGCCTCCCACTCCCTTTCTACCTTGTTCACTCCAAAGGGCACGATCCCCTTACTCAAAGACTGCTTATGTTTGCCAAGGGGTTGCGACCGGATTTGCTATCTTCACCAGTTACAAAATACTAACACTGTCTTTTTGGGGGTGCCAAGTACCGGTGAAAGTCCCTTGTCACTAATGTTATACAGTCTCTTATCAGTGCATATGTCCTTTCCCATTTTCACATCCTGGTCGATGTTGCACATTGATGATTCATCAATGCCAGCTCTTACTCGGCCACAGCTTTATAACCTTTTTCTTCTGATCTTGCTCTCCACATCAGTATGTCTACAGATGCTTACATTCACCTTCTCACTTCAAATTTCAATGTCTTTCCAAAACTACGTCTGATGTCCACGGTTCCAACCAAGCACAGTATCGATCACCATATCAAGACAACAGTGCCCCCAATGTTTGCAAGATGCAGACATTTAGCACCAACTTTTAAGCACACATTTGCTAAACTGGAAGAAGAGGGACTCTGTGAAAAGGCCTCATGCCAATGGGTGTCACAACTCCACATTGTCTCGAAGAATAATGGATCCCGATGCATTTGTCGATATTACAGGTGTATTAACATGCAAGCAGTTTTGGTGTCTTTTTGCAGTGATTCCTGCTGGTTTCCACAACTTCTCTGGCTCTTTTTCAGACCGAGGATCATTCCTATGGATACCATGGATGTCTTAGCGGCAGAAATTCTGTAGGGTGACCTATTAGTCGGTCCAGGAGATATTTTTCATCCTCCCATAACTTCGAAAATCTTCAGCGCCTACGTTACATTATCAGGAAGTTTACTTCATGGTTTCAGTCTTATAAGCCCCATTCAAAGCATCCCATATTGAAAGATCTCCACTCTGCAGCATATGTCTTTGTGCGCATTGACCACGTTTTTTGCAAAAAAGATTGGATCACCTCGTGCATATATCCTGCAAGAGGACCCTACAACCACATGACTCTCTTTTGCTGGTCATCCTCTATGAAGTGCATGTTGTCTTTAGAGGGGAACCATGTAATTCACGTCCAGGAAACAACTCACATACAAATAAATAAGGATGCCCTATATATTTTCTCTTTGATACTACAACTGTTATTAGACTTCACTTAAATATTCAGTACATGTAACAAACTAACTGAAATTCTTCCGCCATTCCATTGTTAAGTTATCTATTTTTATATTATAATGTTAACCATATTTACAAAACCCGTTGATTGTAATCACATAATTGTTCCCCCCACCCCACATATGATCCTTGGTAGCCTATATATAGCTACATAGTCAGTAAATAATCACGTATTGCCATTTCATGGAAACTTTCATAACTTTGTGGAAGAAATTACTTAGCGAAGGTGCCACAGGAGGTCAAAGCCCCTTTTCAATTTGTGGTAATTTTTATGGGAATTTTTTTATTATTATGGTAGGTTTCATGGGAGGACAAAATTTTATCTTAATCTTTGGGGAGTGTTATGGAAATATTTAATTTTCATTGATTTTGTTTGTGTATGTGGAAATTCCAAAGATTTTATTGCTTTTATTGTTGATTCTTTATATAAATACACGTGAATGGTTAAATTTCCACTACGAAAACGATAAAAAGTCTTGCCGAGCACAACAGTTTCAGCATC
This sequence comes from Palaemon carinicauda, assembly GCF_036898095.1. Taxonomy (NCBI): domain Eukaryota; kingdom Metazoa; phylum Arthropoda; class Malacostraca; order Decapoda; family Palaemonidae; genus Palaemon; species Palaemon carinicauda. The sequence goes on from NC_090728.1 coordinate 10,347,598, forward strand.
CAGCCTAGACTCACCGTGCACCACATACTTCTTACACTGTCTCTCTTAGGTTAAGGATGCTTCAAATTATTCAATCTAAAATCTGAAATGCGAATTGGCTGCGTGTAATGAACATTATCACCTAACTACAGTAGTACCCCAGTCTTTAGTTACGAATATGATCAGAATAACTTTAATTTTCTAATTGTTAGAAAATATTTGTGAAAGTATTTCAAGTTATTGAGAATTTTCTAGTACCAGAATGCAGATGCAACCGATATCACAAGATCTTATTCGATGTACCAGAAGCTCATGCATAAAGCAGTCAATATAAGATATTTGTCAAAATGCTCTGATGAGTACCTTCTCTGTCTGAAGTTTATAGACTATTTTTTGCTTTATATATCGAGGGAATTTGTTTATGAATTCCATATATTTGCTTCCGAGTGTTCTTTAGATAATCCTCAATTCTAGAATGTTAAGAAAAGATGCATATATTTTGTAATTTAAGTCATAAACCAAGTTCAGGTGCGGTTACTAATAAATATAGAGAGTAACTTTTGATCTCTTTACATATAATCGAATTTTTGGAACTTCATAATTTCAAATTCTCAGAGAATGTTTTATGTTGAACAGGTTAACTTAAGTCTCTTTTTATAATCTATGTATGAAAGATCTATTTCAATTTTGTTAATATTCTTAAAATATTTAATTCTAAGTGTTCATTATTTTTCTTAAGGTTTATTTATTTCTTTATTTCCTACACTCACTGAGCTAAGTTTCCCTGTTTGAGCCCGTGTGCATAAGCACAAGGCCACCCACAGGGTTGCAGCTTATCTAGTAATAATAATAATAATAATAATAATAATAATATTAATAATAACAACAAAAACAGCAACAACAACGACAACGATAATGATTACAATAACGATAACAATAACGATAACAATAACGAACACGATAACAATAACAATTATGATAATGATAATGATAATAATATTGTTATTAATAATAATTTAACATTTTAATTCACCCAATGCTGTGTTCCATATTAAAAATACGATTTCCTCCAACTGCAGGCTGGCTTAGATCAATATTTAACGATTCAGATGACGGTAAAAGATGAATGGAATATGATTGGTATTCAGCATTGAGTAAAGAGTTACTTGGGTAATAATACCTCATTTTAGGGGATGTTATTGAAAAGAAAAAAATCGTCAGTATGATAAGCAATGCTTCTAAATGAATCTAGCCTTGCTCTATCATTTATTAAGTTTGCTATTATCTAATGCCTCTCAAATAAGTGTACTTCATTCAGGGTAGAAAAATTGCTCTTGGGTCAGGTCTATAGAGACATTATTCCAGCTAATGGGTGACTGTCATAACACTATGGGTCGTGTACTGAGTTTGATCCTCAAAGGGCTCTGAAGATGAGTATGAAGTTTATTGTGTGGCCCTAGAATGAGAGAAGTTAGTATAATAGATAGACATAGGATGATATTTTTTTTTTTTTAGATGAACCTGGCATTCTTTATCATACAAACCATATGAACCGCGTCATATTGCTTTCTCCAAATGCGAATGTTATGTATTCACCCAGATTTGTTTCTTCCGTTTATTAGTTTATTTATTGTAATTATTTGTTTTTTGTCTGTTTGCTATTTTATTAGTTGCTTGTTTCCCAAGCATCAATGTGTAAAATGTGAATAAGGTAAATCAAACTATCTATGTGCATTTTATACACACACACACACATACATATATATATATATATATATATATATATATATATATATATATATATATATATATATATATGTATATATATATAAATATATATATATATATATATATATATATATATATATATATATATATATATATATATGTATATATACATATATATATATATATATATATATATATATATATATATATATATATATATATATATATATATATATATATATATATATATATATATATTTATATATATATACATATATATATATATATATATATATATATATATATATATATATATATATATATATATATATATATACATATACATATATATATATGTATATATATATATATATATATATATATATATATATATATATATATATATATATATATATATATGTATATATATATATATATATATATATATATATATATATATATATATATATATATATATATATATATATATATATATATATATATATATATATATATATATATATATATATATATATATACATACATATATGAACAAGATAGGGGCGAAGGCATACCCTCGACTGAGTGCTCCTCTAGTTTAATTGTGTATTTATTACAGAGATTCAGTAAATTTGAATGATTGAATATCCTTGAATTTTTATACAATTTTTCATAAATTTTCCGCATAATATCTTTTGGAGTTTTCTTTCTTTATAGGCTATATAACTGAGAATAAATTTGATTTTTTTTTATTTACTATTATAGTTGATTTAAAAGTATAAAAAAATGACCTAGTTTTTTGGTTAATATTGCATGTATGTATGATATTTTAAGATACAATTGACTGGTAAGGTCGTGCTAATTTTCCTGGAAACTTCCTCTTTCAAACCTTAATATTTGTGTGAAAAATACAAAATCTATGAGAATTTCAGAAGAGCGAAAGGGCAACACTTATTTTAAAAGCAACCTCTTTAGGAGTTTCCATTTGTAAGCAGGCAGTATACAGTAGAAACAGCCAGATATACAAGCTGTGAACATGATTTATAGTAAAAAAAAAACATGAAAAAAGGAAGAAAATATGTATGAAGATGAAGAGTAGGAAAGGATGATGACATTGTAAAATTTAAAACACAATCAAGCATTTTCTTGTCTTCAGCATTCTAGTCAACGATTGCAACTATTGAACAAGTTATGATAATTTACTATCGTGAAAACATTTAAAAAGTCGAACGAGATTGTTAATATGACGAAGTATAATTTTAGAATAAGGAAAACATTAACTGACATCACTTTAAATTTTCGAATTAGGAGTTATCTAGTGTTAGAAAGTATAGTAGGACGTATTATGGTTTACATGAAATGTGTGCAGACATTGATATTTGGATACTGTACTCTAGATTTATATATATTCGAGAAGAATTGTTCTTTACTGAAAGATCTTTGTACTTTCTTCATCCTCTTACTTAGAATCTCATTAGCCATGAACGCACAGACCTGCTATTTCTTTTCTATAATTAAGTTAGCTGGTGTTCAAAGCGCATTTGGGAATGCTTCCAACAATTCCGCTTGCTATGTGCAATGAAATTCAGTTCTATGTTGAAGGGAATTTGCTAGAAATTTACTTTTACGAGCAAAACAAATTGCTAAATATGCTTTTATTAGATTAAGGGTCATTGGATGGAAATTTAAACATTAACATTACTACTCAGAAAATACCTAACAATGTCATTTCTGTTATGTCTTTCCTCTCCGCTCCTACGCTGGCACTCTTATTTTTATATGTAATTACATGTAACTATATATATATATATATATATATATATGGGCTCAAGCCATGTCGTCCTGATGGAAGTTCCTATAGGGTAGCTTCCTAGGGTATATTACAACTACGGCGATATTCCCAGAGAATTTACCTTAAGGTACCAGAATTCTAACTCCTGGAGCGAGTATCCCTCGTGAAAGGGATATCGCGACATATCAGAGGACGTATTCTAGACACGTCACATGGCAATCTACATCCTGGACAGAGATTTCGTCTCGTAGGAGGTGATTGACGAGATACGAATTCGGGAAAGAAAAAGGGGAGCCGCTCCCAAGGCTTCCCTATCCCCCGATTCGTATGCGTGCCTGGCGCCAATCCTGGCGCCATCTGTATTCCTTTTTGCGTAGCTTAACAACTCGGTGTTTTTTCCTGTTTTTCTCGCAAATCTTGGATTTATTCGGCTTTTCATGGCTTCTTCGTCTTCGTTGCCCTCTGATAAGTTGAGTATAGTGTCTGTTATGTATAAATGTAGGCTCTTGGTAAAATTTTGAGTGATTAATAGGATTAATCTTTGATACAAGAGCCGTAGCCTACCAGAGGTGTCCTGGACACTGTCGCTCGCTAGGTATAAATTAGTTAGTCAGAGCGACATTCCTGGTTGTTTTGCTTTAATAAATTTTAGCTATTTAGCTTTACATAGGATTTCCTTTCGTGCTTAGTATTATTTGGCGAAGTATTCGCCATTCTGGCCTACGCTAGGCCATGTAGCCTAGTCGTTTGGTCCTAGTACTTCATGCATGAATTTGGTTTTTCCGAGTGTAATTAAAATTTTATTGAAGCTTTAGGCTATATTTTATACATTTTAGACTGTGTGGAATATTTCCAAGATTGTATACGTGTGAGTTTCGGTGAATTAGGTAATCGATTCTCTTGGTGCCTAGGCTAATTGCTTATGGAGCCTTAGTATACTTTATCATACTCCCCGGTTGCTTTCTTTTCTTCGGAGAAGGTATGCAATCCCTTTCCCTCTGTTTAAGCCTTGGGCTTATCCCTAAGTGGTTTTTTCCGAATTTATTTTCGATAAAACTATACTAGGGTGTTACTGTACCTTCCTGTTCCTGTAGTTATGGTTCAAGAGGGACAGAACAACAGAGTTTTTAGTCTGAGTCTGTGTTGTCTGGCTTGGGGCAGAGTCCCCCTCGCTGACCTAACACATACAAAGGGAGCTTAGCTCCCTTAGGTCACTACCGAAGGTTTCTGTAGTTATGATTCCTTCTTTTGTGATCGACCAGACTAAGTCCTGTTGCTGTTCTCGGGGGAGGATAAGTTCTTCCCTTGGGAGTAGCAACGCCTTCCTTGCTTTGGTGCTCTGGAAGCTGGCAAGTATTGCTGGCCTTTTCCCTTAGATCTCCCTTAGGCTAAGATAAGTTTTTTGGCTGCGGGTGATCTGTCACTAAAGCAAGGTTGGCAGGACCCTCTTGTCCCTTCCCCCTCTATCTCCGTAATGGCCTAGCCATTACTGTACTGTACCTTGCCGGCCGGCAGAGCTGGCCGGCAGGGGTCTTACTGTACTGTACGTCGTTCTACTTCTGGACCTAGTATAGGTTGGGATGTGGAATTGACTCAGCCCATTGCCGGCCGGCAGAGCTGCTGGCCGGCAAGGGTCTTATGTTTTCGAGTGCTGCCCGGACCTCTCTTGGTCCCTCATCCATGCCTGACGGCAGAGCCGGACGGCATTGGTCAAGGAAGCCTGAATTAGTTTCTCCCCTTCCTTATATGCACTCTTTCGGTTGCCGGGCTTGGAGGTAGTGTACACTCTTATCCCGGCATCCATTCTATTTTCTTCTAGTGCTGTACCTGTCCCGGCTGCCGGCCTATGAGGCCGGCAGCCGGGCAGGTGTAGTTCTCTGGTTCTTTTGCTGCCGGCTGGCATCGGTCTTGTACCTTTGCCGGCCGTCTTATGTCAGCCCTTGTCTGCCGGTCACCAAGAGTGTGGCCGGCAGCTGGGTACTACCTTGTGTAGTTGCTGACCGGCAGCCATTGCCGGCCAACGCTGGCTGTTACCGGCCGGCAGTAGCTGCCGACCGGCACAGGCATTTGAACCAGAGTGCTGCCGCCCTATAGCTGTTAAGTAGTATACTTTAAAGCTAGTTGTGGTGTGTGCCGGCCGGCAAAGGCAGGCCGGCACACATCCCCCTTATACTGTACTAGTATTCTTCTGTATAGCATATACAGTAAGAAGAAAACTATAGTAAAAGTTTTGGTACAGCACTGTATCTTCTAACACTATTGTGTTTTCTTGGACAGCCCTTTACTGTTGCCCTCAGATAGGAAGCTGAGTTCTTCCCTGTCTATTATCCAGGATTTTAAAATCATTGCTTAGGTGTGAGCTCCACCTGTTTCCTATGGAAACCTTGCATTGGTTACTCTAGAAGAGATAAACCTTTTTGATTTTATTATCTGGAAGGCTGCAGCAATGGGTTGTGAGGGAAACACAAGTGTGTGTCTTTCCTTTATGAATTGTTATGCTATAATATGCATATCCAGTGATACATAGTTCACTTGATACTCATGGAAATTTCTTCTCTTTACAGGAGGACCCTCCAAGTGCGGAAATGTTTTCTGCAATGTCCGCAGCAAGAACCTCTGCGGACATGAGTGTTGTAGGAGACACGCAGCATGCGCTGTCTCCAAGGATGATCTCCAGTACTGTATGCACTAACCTGATTACTGAGGCTTTTGATTCCCCTAGAACGGCGGAATCAAGGGATATAGCAAGGGAAAAGCTTCGTACTTGGGTAAGGGGCTTCAAGAAGAACACCTCTGGCCCTTATCTTCCAAGTGAGAAGATGAGGGCGTATCTTTTTCCCCAGGCATCAGCTGATGCAGTGATTCCCCAGCCTCAAGAGGAGATCCCTCAAGATCAAGTCCAGGTGGACGTGGAAGTCGCAGTTGCGATGCAAAACATCCAGTTGGATGACAGGATGTCTGACCTGGACGAACGTTTGGAAGAAGACCTCCTGGCAGAAGGTCAGGATGAAGTTCAAACCCCGGATGTCGTAGAGGATGTGGTCGACGAGGTGTCGGCTACTCCGGTTCAGATGCCGGAGCCTATCCCCTCAACATCGGCTGGTCTCCCAGTAGAACTGGGACAGGCCCTCTCTTCGATTGTTGGAATGATCCAACAAATGCAGAAGGAGAATCAGGAGAATGCGGCTGCAATGGAACTGCGTATGCAGTCCCTGGCAGAATCACATGGGCCCCGGAAAAGGCTCAATGTGAAAGAACTTCCCATATGCTCAGATGCTAACCCATGGAGGTATGCTGAGCACATGCCGATGACGACTGGAAAGATCGTCATCTCGGATAAGCTGGGTTCAGTTCCCCTAGAGGAGGTAGAATTCTGGCCCAGCAAGGCATCATATCCGGACTGCTATGTCCGGCTGAGAAAAGAACCAGCTTCAAGGGAGGAGACAGAGCCGAAGGAGGTCATTATTATGGACCACGCTAAGGCTCAAGCCCTACTTTCATCCTCGATGAAATAGAGGGGCTTCTCTAACTCGAAGGTAGCTGCATTGAGCAAGAAGCTCCCTTCTTTTGTGTCCTCTCCTGATAGAGCCTTCCCCTTTTTACAGAAAGGGTTTGCGGCTGTCCTAAAGGCAGTCGAGGCCGGCAAGCCTTGCCCCTCCCTGGAGGAGTGTAAACCCTTGTCGCTGGCCCTGCCTATGGACCACAAAGACTGGAAGGATGTCCATCTGACATTCTCAGTGGGAAAGTTGGAGGCTGATATTGCCGGACGGCAATTCGGCGAGGACCTCCCCAAGCTGTCCGAATCTCTTTTACGAAGAAAGTTCGAGACAAAAGAAAGACTGGCTACCTCAATGTCTCATCAGACTACTCTTGAGACGATGGCAAGTGACCCCAAGGTCCATGAAATGTTCATGGTAGTGGCTAAGTCTCACCTAGCCACAGTGACGAAGGACCTTTATGGCTTCGTCAAGGCAAGGAGAGCTTGCAGGGAGTTCGTGTTCACCGGGGCTTCGGTGAGACACGAGCCAAGGAAGTTAATCTCCTCCAACATTTGGGGAAAAGACCTTTTCCCTACCGATGTGGTCAAAGAGGTTGTTGATAAGGCCGCCGTGGAGAATAGAAACCTTCTCCAGAAGTGGGGCCTGGCTATCAAAAGAAAATCTTCCCCGGATGAGGGTCCTCAACCAAAGAGGAAGAATATGAGGACTAGGCTACCGTCTCGGCCAGCCAAGCCTTATAGACAGCAACAGCAACTGCAATTGCCATTGCCTCCAGTGCCCCAGATGGTGGCACAAACCCCGACTACTTTTCAGTGGGTACCCCAGGCTGTGCCAGGTCAGTCAACCACATTCACCCCAACGTTCGAAGGACAGTCTTCTTCCTTTCGTGCAAAACCTAGAGGAGCAGCCAGAGGCTCGTCTAGGCGCCCCTCAAGGGGAAGGGGATTCAGAGGTGGTCGTGGTCAGGGAGGCAAGACCTCAGGGCGGCAGTCCAAGTGAAACGATACCGGTAGGAGGGAGACTGATGAAATTTTGGGATCGCTGGACCTTCGATCCCTGGGCCCAAAGCCTACTCAAGAATGGACTGGGCTGGAGCTGGTACAGCACTCCACCCCCGTGCCTTCGGTTTTTCCAACACTCCACCCCCGTTTTGGAGGAGAACGTTCAAGAACTGTTGGAGAAAAAGGTGATCCAAAAGGGGAAGTCCATCAAATTCCAAGGGAGGCTGTTTTGTGTTCCCAAGAAAGACTCGGAAAAGCTCAGAGTCATTCTGGACTTGTCGCCACTCAACAAGTTCATAGTGAATTGCAAATTCAAGATGCTAACACTGCAACACATAAGGACCTTACTGCCCAAGAGGGCATACTCAGTCTCTATAGACTTGTCAGACGCCTATTGGCACATTCCAATCAGCCGTCGACTCTCCCCCTACCTAGGGTTCAGGCTACAACGGAGACTGTACGCCTTCAGAGCCATGCCACTCGGGCTAAACATAGCCCCAAGGATTTTCACGAAGCTTGCGAGCGCAGCTCTCAAACAATTACGCCTAAAGGGAATTCAGGTAGTAGCCTACCTGGACGACTGGCTGGTGTGGGCAGCATCCGAGACCGAATGCTTGCAAGCTTCCAGTCAGGTGATCCAGTTCCTAGAGTGCCTAGGCTTCAAGATCAACAGAAAAAAGTCTCGACTTTCTCCATCCCAAAAGTTCCAGTGGCTGGGAATCCACTGGGACCTTTTGTCACACAGTTTCTCCATCCCGACGAAGAAAAGGAAGGAGATAGCGGGCTCTGTCAAGAGACTTCTAGATTCCGAAAGGATATCAAGACGCGAACAGGAGAGGGTACTAGGCTCTCTCCAGTTTGCTTCAGTGACAGACCCAGTGCTAAGAGCACAGCTAAAGGATGCAACCGGAGTTTGGAGAAGGTATGCATCAAACGCGCGAAGAGACCTGAGAAGACCAGTGCCGCCTCGGCTACGTACTCTTCTCAGACCTTGGTCCCAAGCCAGACATCTAAAGAAGTCGGTTCTTCTTCAGCCACCTCCCCCGTCGATGACGATTCACTCAGACGCCTCAAAGGAGGGATGGGGAGGTCACTCTCATCGGAAAAAAGTCCAGGGGACTTGGTCCAAGCTATTCAGGACCTTTCATATAAACTTTCTAGAAGCTATGGCAGTGCTCCTTACCTTAAAGAAAGTCTCCCCGCGTCACTCGATCCACATAAGATGGGTGATGGACAGCGAGGTGGTTGTGAGATGCTTGAATCGACAAGGGTCGAGGTCACCACCTCTCAACCAAGTGATGTTAGCCATTTTCCGATTGGCGGAAAAGAAGAAGTGGTACCTGTCGTCAGTTCACCTTCAAGGAGTCCGCAATGTGACAGCGGACACTCTATCCAGGTTCACACCGATAGAGTCGGAATGGTCCTTAGCCGCAGGATCATTCTCCTTCATTCTGAATCAAGTCCCAGAACTGCAAATAGACCTCTTTGCGACGAAAGACAACAAGAAGTTGCCCCTGTACGTGTCCCCGTACGAGGACCCCTTAGCGGAAGCAGTGGACGCAATGTCCCTCGACTGGAACAGATGGTCCAGGATTTATCTGTTCCCTCCTCACAACCTTCTGTTGAGGGTTCTCAACAAACTGAGATCCTTCAAGGGGGTAGCAGCAATAGTGGCCCACAAGTGGCCGAACAGTATGTGGTTCCCCTTGGCGTTGGAACTACAGATGAAGTTCGTGCCGCTACCACATCCAGTTCTGACCCAGCGAGTCCAGAAGTCGACTGTCTGCGCTTCATTACAGAAAACCCGGACCCTGCAGCTCATGATTTTCTCGCCCTTGCGGTGAGAAAGCGTTTCGGGATTTCGAAAGCCAGCATAGACTTCCTAGAGGAATATAAGTGCAAATCGACTAGAAGGCAATATGAGTCATCTTGGAGAAAGTGGGTGGCCTTTGTAAAGGCAAAGAATCCGCAGGAGATCTCAACAGACTTCTGCTTATCTTTCTTCATCCACCTCCATGGCCAAGGGTTGGCAGCTAATACGATTTCAGTGTGTAAATCCGCTTTAATGAGACCCATTTTATTTGCCTTCCAGATCGACCTAGGTAACGAGATCTTTAATAAAGTTCCGAAAGCCTGCGCTAGGCTCAGACCTTCAGCACCTCCAAAGCCCATCTCATGGTCTTTAGACAAAGTTCTTCATTTCGCCTCCCTGTTGAGCAATGAAGAATGTGCGTTAAAGGATTTGATGCAAAAAGTTATTTTCCTATTTCCACTCGCGTCCGGGGCCAGGGTTAGTGAGATCGTAGCCCTCTCGAGAGAGGCAGGTCGTGTTCAGTTCCTGGATGGGGGGGATCTGAACCTGTTTCCGGATCCTACGTTTCTCGCCAAGAATGAGTTACCCACCAACAGGTGGGGTCCCTGGAGAATCTGCCCTCTGAAAGAAGATGCATCTCTATGTCCAGTAGAATGCCTAAAGGTCTATCTTCGTAGAACTTCAGACTTCAAGGGTGGTCAACTATTCAGGGGAGAAACATCAGGCTCAAATTTATCTCTGAATCAACTCAGAGCGAAAATCACATATTTTATTCGCAGAGCGGATCCTGACAGTACACCCGCAGGTCACGATCCGAGGAAAGTTGCCTCATCCCTAAATTTCTTTAATTGTATGGATTTTGAACATCTCCGTTCATACACGGGCTGGAAGTCTTCCAGGGTGTTCTTTCGCCACTATGCGAAGCAAGTAGAGGAACTTAAGAGATCTGTGGTAGCAGTGGGTCGTGTAGTTAACCCTACTGTTTAACTCTGCGAGGAACAGTGGTCTTAATTGGGACGATTAAGTCCAGGGTGAGTGTGTAGGTACATACTGTACTACAAACTAAATGAGGGCACCAAGTGCCCATATAGACTGTTCCTTCTTTCAAAGGTGAACCTAGCATAAGTTCAGACATGTGTGCCGAGCGTTTTTAACGCTAATGTGATTGATTTGTAATACAGACTTTTATGACTTGATACCTTGGTATCTTATTAAAGTGGTGTTTAATGGTTTTTCTTTCAGATAAACAAGTTCTGTTTACTATCATACTTATGCTTAAAGTTTTGGGTTACCCTCTTTTATATATATATATATATATTGTTGTTAACCTGTCTGTTTATTATCTGTCAATAAACTTGTTCTTGAGAACCTTGCGTCTCTTTCACCTGTGTCAATTTATTGGTATAATTGAGCATTTTGATTCTATGTATCTTATCTGGGATAATTCTGATAGAATTGTTCTGTTATGCAAGCTATGTTGCATTGGTTTATGTAGTCCCCTAATGGGAGGACTCCGTCCCTTAAAGGGACGAGGGCGGTTTTATTAGTTTCTTCCTATGCGGATATAAACCTTTGTCCAATACAAGTATTGTGCGGATTACTGGTCAATATATATTGACGCAGTGGTTCTATACAAACTATGCTTTACTTAATATAGGGCGAGACCACTATATTAGCTTGCCTGGTATTCATACATAGATATATGTACTCTTCGAGACTTTCCAGAGTCTAGTAGGACTCTTCCCTGTAGGGGGCAGGAAGCTCTAACATAGTTTATAGTTAGTTGAAAAGATGTATAACGGTAACATCTTAGGTCTCTAGGTCTAGTCGACCGGGAAAAAATTACCTCCGGGGAGTACGGCACGTTCTGAGAATCCACAGATACAGTAATGCTCTGGTACACTTCCATCAGGACGACATGGCTTGAGCCCAAAAAACGGATTTTGAGCGAAGCGAAAAATCTATTTTTGGGTGAGATGGCCATGTCGTCCTGATGGACCCGCCCTTGCCTTTCTAAGAAAGGGCTGTAGGACCCCTCCCTACATACAGTATCTGTAGCACCTCGTGTACGCTACAAGGAATACAGATGGCGCCAGGATTGGCGCCAGGCACGCATACGAATCGGGGGATAGGGAAGCCTTGGGAGTGGCTCCCCTTTTTCTTTCCCGAATTCGTATCTCGTCAATCACCTCCTACGAGACGAAATCTCTGTCCAGGATGTAGATTGCCATGTGACGTGTCTAGAATACGTCCTCTGAT
>NC_090728.1:10364669-10397733 GCF_036898095.1 Palaemon carinicauda
TATATATATATATATGTATATATATATATATATATATATATATATATATATATATATATATATATATATATATATTATATATATATATATATATATATATATATATATATATATATATATATATATATATATATATATATACACACACACACACACACATATATATATATATATATATATATATATATATATATATATACACACATACACACACACACACATATATATATATATATATATATATATATATATATATATATATATATATATACTGTATACACACACACACACACACATATATATATATATATATATATATATATATATATATATATATATATATATGTATGTATATATATGTACATATATATATATATATATATATATATATATATATATATATATATATATATATATATATATAATATATATATATATATATATATATATATATATATATATATATATATATATATATATATAGTATATTATATATATATATATATAATATATATATATATATATTATATATATAAATATATATATATATTTATAATGGTTTACTCTATTTCCTTATGATGTTTACCATACAGTAATTATATCTAAGGATTAGAGAGTTATATAGGAAGAGAGTAGCCTCATATGCATAACCAACAAGCTAATTTTAAAGGAAAACCCACAAATCAAGATTATATACAATTCTGGCGGATGCTAGATTGCCAAACAATATGTGCACGCTACGTCTTGATCCTTATTTATGGTCTCAAATTTGTTCATTTAACAGCAAAAAGTACATTGCTTGTAAATGCATAAAACATTGTTTATTTTTTTTTCCACGACAGTTCGTAAAATCTTTTCATTACTGAAGAAATAGATTTGGTTGCAGACATCGAAGACCTGGAAATGTCTGATGATCTCATTAGAGTTAAAATCTAAATAATTTGCGAAAATAGAAAATAAGGCAATCAATATAGAGACGATACTAAGAATAATAAATCACTTTTGGTTCAATCTCCACTGCATTTAATGAATGCAGATCTTTCCTCGATCTCTTATTTCTTAAGCAAGTGACTAAGCAATCAAACATAATACAATTATGTTAACAGAGGCTGGTTAAATGTCAATGCTCCTCTACTCAATAAGTTATCACTTAATATATTATCAATAAACAATTCACGAATAGTGTATTGAATGTAAACTAAATTTATATAGTGTGAAAGTATTATTTTATTTACTATTTGAAGCAGACTATCTTTATATAAAAAATGGTATACACATAATAGTAATGTTACCAACAAATTAAAGGCAATATAAAAGGCATTTATGATCAGAAAATTCAGTTTTAATCGCACAGAAAAGTAGATTTCATTAACATTGAGTGAAATGTGACTTAGGAGGTTTTATAAACAAAGATCAACCCTCCAAATCTTGAATCTAATCGATATGTAACATTCCCCGTCACAAAACCTTTGGAACTCAATAGTCAAAGTCTGAATTTACAAAAGGTATTTCCAATAACATTGGAGAGAGAGAGAGAGAGAGAGAGAGAGAGAGAGAGAGAGAGAGAGAGAGAGAGAGAGAGAGAGAGAGAGAGAGAGAGAGAGAGAGTAATTTATTTTGATTGATTTAATTACATGTAAATAATAATAATAATGATAACAATAGTGATAATAATAATAATAATAATAATAATAATAATAAGAAGAAGAAGAAGAAGAGAGAGAGAGAGAGAGAGAGAGAGAGAGAGAGAGAGAGAGAGAGAGAGAGAGAGAGAGAGAGAGAGAGAGAGAGAGAGAGAGATACTGCAAAATTTCTATCAAATGTTCCCTTTGTGAAAATACGTTAGTTCATATGATTTTTTTTTTCACAGCTATGTGAATTACAAAAGACACATTTTATCCTATCTAAATTCCAGCAACCAACCCCTTTGTATTTCTAATTATTCAATGAAATATTGTAGAACATGAACATGATACTTATGGAAGAAATGTATATCTGACAGTTGATAGTTATTTTGATTGCATTTTTTTTATATATATTGCTGAATGCAGTCATTCATTTATACACATTTTCTTCTTCAGATATTTCGTAATCACATTTTTCCTAGATTTTTTTTTTTCATTTAGCTTATCAAACCTTTATAAGAATTTGTGTTTTTCTATTGCATTTCAAGGAAAGAGGTCGAACTATGGTGAGTTCTCATGTGGATTTTATATAGAAATTGGAGAATTATAACAATATGAAATATATATCTCTTCCATGTTAACCGTAGTTAAGTGCCTATTTTTTTCATGCTCCATATGCTCCATAATAAGGAAAGGATGAATAATAAATGAAAGTAATGTGAATGAGGTGATTGTAGGACATCATTACTTTAGCATATATGTAACCGGGAAATATAAGGATCCTATGTGTAGAATTTGTATTTCATTTCCTTTACGACTAGCATTCTATGCAGTATCTTTTAGGATATATTATGACAACTAATCCTAAGTTTCATATCGTGTACTAATTTCAGCTTGGATTTTATAGAATTAAATTAAAGGATTGGCCCTTTTTTATATCAAGACATATCAATATTAAACATATTTTAATCAGCATGAGTAATTCTCCAGTCATAATTTTATGGTTTAGAAATTGAAATAAAGTTGATTTTTTTATGAAAAGTTTTCAAAATTAGCCAGTAAAACGGCAACATTAAAAAGCTACCCTACCTGAAAACCCCTTAAGATTTAAGGTTTGGGAGGTGAGTCTCCATGTCGGAAATTTGTAAATGTATGTAGCGATAGCCGTGAGTCTAAAACACGTAGTTTTAGAAATTCATGTTTGTATTTCATCATGAGCCACCTATAGGCTATAATCCTTATTATTATCAATATATATATATATATATATATATATATATATATATATATATATATATATATATATATATATATATATATATATATATATATATATATATATATATATATATATATATATATATATATATATATATATATATATATATACTAATACGATAGCATGTGAGTTATTTATTTTGTGTCATGTTTAAAGAAAATGGAAATAATTTCATGGTATACTCGTGTGTCACGCTCTAAGGAAAACGGAAATATTTTCATGGTATACTAATACAAATTCACATTAGACTTCAATTACTTAACCAAAGCACATCTTATATAGTTTTCCTTATTTTATATTTAGCACCTGACTCTTTTAGACAAAAATTTAAGTTCTATCAATTTCCATAAACTAGATTATAAAATTAACCTCAGGCCTTTTCGTTTAATAACTAATCTGTTCTTATTGTAAAAGACTTCTCACAATTCTGATCACCCTTTGCTTCAAATCTTCCTAAGCATTACTCACTTTCCCGTATGCCTACCATATTCAATGAGGATTAATAAAACTCAAGGACAGACTTTCGATAAGGCTGGGATCTACCTACCACAACCTTGTTTTACTCATGGATATCCGTATTTAGCCTTCTCAAGAGCAAGGTCTATGACCAGTGTAAGAGTGAAAATTTGTCCTCAGATTAATTCTACTCATGGCCATAGCAGAGGAACTACATTCACTAAAAATGTTGTTTATAAAGAAGTTTTGTAAATTGTTTCATGTATCGCTTATTTTTTAAGATAAATATACAAGTCAAATCTTATCATATTTTATTCAAATATGCATAGGTTAGGAACAAGATAAATTTGTCCCCAGAATAGTTCTACTCATGGCCAGAAAAGAGGAACTATCTTCACTAGAAATATTGGATATGAAAAAGTTTTTTTTAAATTGTTACATGTATTGTTCATTTTTAAAAATGAATATACAAGTCAAATTTTATCACATTTTATTCAAACATGTATAGCTTAGGAACAAGATAATTAGTATTGAAAATATAATTTCATGTAATACAAACAGGTTCCGCTAGTTATTATTATTATTATTATTATTATTATTATTATTATTATTATTATTATTATTATTATTATTATTTACAAAAAAAGATAAGGTTTAGATATATGTGGTTTATGTTTAGATATAGAAAATAGCTAACTGATTAATGGGTGGGTGGAATAAGATTTAGCAGCATGCCTATCGTATCAGTATCTGCGTTAAACGGAAGTAAATTAAATAGAACTTCAAGTTTGATGAAAATAACTGAAAGTATAGCTGTACTGAAGTAGGCTCAACTAACACTATACTTAGAAGGAAAAGTTAGTGGAGATAAACTGTGGTAAAAAATACAGATGTTTGTAAAGCTTTACTACGAGGTATGGAGTAAGCAGGCTGTTGTAGACACTAGCCACTAAGAGTTAACAATAGAACTAAAATGCAGTGAAAACAATATAAGAGTTGGTTGTAATCTAGGACAAAAGATGATCAAGTTACAATACTCTGGAGGATATGAAATTTGTTAAGACACAAAGGAGTGAAATGAAATTGGGCTTCTTATACAATGAGAGTATCTTTAGAAATTATGTTGGCAAGAAAAATAAATGAGTGTAATCATTAAGGAAGAAATTACAAATGACATAGCTGTATATATATATATATATATATATATATATATATATATATATATATATATATATATATATATATATATATATATATATTATATATACATATATATACACACACACACACACACACATATATATATATATATATATATATATATATATATATATATATATATATATATATATATATATATATATATATATATATATATATATTATTACGAAAATATTATTTTGACTACTTCTCTGTTGCACCAGCGCCATCTAGCCATCGCTAAGCAAACACTCCAGCGCCATCTAGCCATCGCTAAGCTAACGCTCCAGCGCCATCTAGCCATCGCTAAGCAAACGCTCCAGCGCCATCTAGCCATCGCTAAGCAAACGCTCCAGCGCCATCTAGTTTTCGCTAAATCGGCAATGAATTGTATATATTGTACATAATCCTTGATTAAGCATATAAGTTTACTTTTTCCCATTTGTTTAAATCTAGAGCAGTCTGGTTTACCCAACCAAAGTGTAAAGTGTTATGTTAGTTTATACTTAAGCTGTTTATAAATGTATTGCCATTCATTCTTGAGTGTCCTTTCCCGTTGGTGTTGCATTATTTATCTACAGTAGCTGTTGACGAGTAAATTAAGAACTGAAGTGGTAAGAACATTGGGGCCATTGAGGGTACAGTTCGCATTCCTCGGAAGAAGGTTTTAAATCTGGAAATGAGAATATGAGGAACGTGACAGTGGGGGCCTTACCGGGATCTAGTTAATTTTGATTCATTGTGAATATTGATATTATATAGTTTAAGTGCCCCAATTGCCCAATTTGTTATTGAAATTTAAGCTGTGCTGTGAAAATCCTTAAACAGTATTAGACCACCTTGAGTGACATATTGTAATTTGTGTATCAACGGTTATTGTGGGTGAATGATTGTGGCACCAGCGGGAGGACCACATACAGCATTTGGGTAAGCCAGGCTCATCAAATAATCAGGTATTTAAGCTATGCTAAATATCTTAAGTGTTCACTAGCATACTAGAGATACGTACCCATTTAAGCCTTTTTTTATGAGGTATCACGGCTTCTTTTGGGCCATCCTAGTATTGATCTGGGTCACTTCCATTGGCTTTTGAAAGCCACAAAGGCAAATAAGCCTTCATTTTTGTAGTGATATTTGATGGAAGTTCTTCACTAGGGAGTAGCTAACCCTTATCAACCTTCCAACTCTATATCACAAATCTTTTCTATTGGTCACTTTATAGTTACTTGTTAACGTATTTTTCAATGTTTAATTGCTATTGAATATTTTGCTTTGTTTTGTGGATATCAAAACTGTACCATAAATGTGCTGAAGATAGGTGTATATCATAGTTGCCAATATGTCATTTAACGCATTAGATTTTTCAGCAGACCCTAAAGAACATTTAGGAGCATTGAGGTATGCTAAAAAGGCAGAGTTACTGAAACTTGCGGAAGACCACGATGTTGTTGTTCCTGCAGGTGCAGTTAAGAAAGAGATTCTGGGACTGGTATTGACAAAGTTAGTCGATAAGGGTTATATATCAGAGGAAGAAGCAAAAATGGTATGGTCTTTAGCATTGGAGAAAGCTCCTCAACCCACAGCTGAGACCTTGAAGTTAATGATAGAGTTAGAGAGAGCAAAGGCTGAAGCTGAAATAGCTAAAGAAAGAGCTTCACTAGAGTTCATGAAAGAGAGAGAGAGAATGAAGATTGAAGTCGAAAAGGTTCAGTTAGAAAGTTTAAGACAAGCCGAACAGATTCGTCTAAACAATTTAGAAATTGAAAAAGAAATTGATAATAAGAAAAAACTGGAACTAGAACGACAATTGGTAGAAATAAGGCTAAGTGAGAGGAAAGCAGAGAAAGATTTTCCAGAGCAATTTGACGTGTTTAAAGCCAGGAAATTGATTCCCATCTTTAATGAACAAGACCCAGAGAACTTCTTTTCAATTTTTGAAAATACCGCCGCTTCATTAAAATGGCCTAAGACTGAATGGGTGTTACTAATTAGGACTTCCTTTAAAGGTAAGGCAGCTTCAATTTGTGCTCAAATGATTACAGAAAGAAATTACGAAATCTTAAAGAAAGCTGTGTTAGATGCCTACAGTATTACTCCGGAGGGTTATAGGCAAAATTTCAGAAATTCAAATAAAGGTATTGGGCAAACTTTCTTGGAATTTTTTACTTTAAAAGTTAAGCTGTTTGAGAAATGGATTGATAAAGAAAATGTTACTTCCTTTGAAAAGCTTAAAGAACTAATTGTTTTGGAGGAGTTCCTTCGGAAAATTCCAGCTAACATATCAATGTACATTAAAGAAAGACAAGAAAAGGATCCTAAGAAAGCAGCAATATTGGCAGATGAGTATTTTCTTATTCACAAGACTAAACGGGTGAATACAGTCTCGGGTCAGTCTAAAAATGATAATGTAGATATTTACTGTACTTTTTGCAGGACTACTGGCCATTTGATCCAAAACTGCGATAAGCCTCAATGCAAAGTAGCTCAATCTCGGCAAAAAGCTAAAGCTTTGGAGAATTTTCCAAGCAAGCACACTTCTCCGAATACAGGACATCCGACCTCTTACGTAACTTCACCTGGAGGTAAGAAAGTTATGTTTTGTGTAGAAAGTGAGACTGTTTTTGATATATTCAAATGCAAAGGAACTGTTGGGGATGAAACGGTTACTATGTTGCGTGATACTGCTTCATCGCAAATTTTCATAAGCCCAAAACTTCAACGATTAGCAAAGGCTACAGGCCGGTATGTAGCAGTCTCGGATTTGTCACATGAAACTGTGTTTCCATTGGTAACTATACAAATGAAATGCCCGTACTATGACGGATCAGTAGAAGTAGCCTTAAATGAAAAGGAATTTCCATGCAGGGATATTGATGTGTTGATTGGCAATGACTTGGCCCACGGGACAGTTTTTAGCAATTTACTAATCACCTCTCCTGAGGTTAATGAAAAACTATGTCAGGTGGTAACCAGGTCTAAAAGAACTACTAATAATCCTGACCTTAATCTTTCAAATTGTGCTTCTGAACAGGTTGAAAATGCTATTAAACTACTAGATATTACTCCTAATAAATTGGCTAATGACCAACTTAAAGATTAATCTTTACAGTCATTATTTGGGAAGGTGATCGATCAACCAGAGAAGGATCAGAAGTCTCCTTACTTTTATAAGGAAAGGGGAATCCTTCTACGACATTTTCGTTCTCCTAAACTGCGGTATGAAGACGATTGGGGGGACAAACAGCAACTGGTGGTTCCGGAGTTGCACCGCAAAGCCCTTCTAGAGATTGCACACTCGGTGGATAGTCACTTAGGAATCACCAAAACTTATCAGCGACTGGCAGAAGATTTTTATTGGTTAGGTATGAAAAAGGATGTAAGAAACTTTGTAAACGCTTGCTCGACATGTCAACTGGTAGGTAAACCCAATCAGTCTGTTCCTCCAGCACCATTAATACCTGTTACTGTACCAAAAGTTCCTTTTGATAAAGTTATTATAGATTGTGTAGGTCCCTTAAATAGAACTAGTAAAGGAAATGAGTATATACTGTCTATACTATGTCCCACTACTAGGTTCCCTATTGCCATTCCAATACGTAATATAGCTTCAAAAACAATTGTTAAACAATTGCTAAATGTTTTTACTATCTTTGGTTTTCCAAAAGAGATACAATGTGATCGTGGAACAAATTTTACCAGTAAGGTTTTTAGAGATACATTGAAACTGATTAGAATTAATCATGTTCTGGCCTCGGCTTACCATCCTCAGACCAATGGAGCCCTAGAAAGATTTCATCAGACAATGAAAGCTTTACTAAGGAAGTATATCTTCGAGACGGGAAAGGACTGGGATGAAGATCTAGACCTATTAATGTATGTATTGCGTAGTGTTCGCAATGAATCTACTAACATCAGTGCTTTCGAACTTATGTTTGGACGAAGACCACGCACCATACTCACTTCTATAAAGGAGAAAATTCTTCAGGGTGATAGAAAGGGAGAAGGGTTTGATGCATCGAAATATCTTGCTTCACTGAATCGGAGATTGAGTAAGCTTCTGCAATTTGCTCAAAGTAATCTGCAAATGGCACAGGAAGGTATGAAACATCTGTATGATAAGAAAGCAAAGGTAAGAAGTTTTAATGTTGGTGATGAGGTATTGGTGTATCATCCCATTCCTGGTAATTCATTACGTGAGAAATTCATGGGACCTTATGTAATTGCTAAACGAATTTCTAAAGTTAACTACCTGATTAAGACTCCAGATAAAAGACAATCTTCTCGGGTAGTCCATGTAAATCTTTTGAAACCTTATGTAAGATCGCCATCAAAGGAAGTATGTAACCTTGCTGTTGTACAGTCTCTACCCCTAATGGAATCTGATAACAATTCTGTTGCAGAAAAATCTTTATCGGATGAAATTGTGATGTCATGGAAGGACTCTGAGAACTCGCAAATCCTACAGTCCCTCCCTTCCTACCTGGATCTTGAGGCAGATGACAAAAAGAAACAAATGGTAGAACTTATCCAGCAATATAACGATCTGTGTTCGGATACTCCTTGGAAATGTACAATTGTGAAACATGATGTTGCTATCCAGACTGATGTGCAACCTATAAGACAGTCCTACTACAGAGTTTCTAAAGACAGACT
Source organism: Palaemon carinicauda (assembly GCF_036898095.1). Classification (NCBI taxonomy): domain Eukaryota; kingdom Metazoa; phylum Arthropoda; class Malacostraca; order Decapoda; family Palaemonidae; genus Palaemon; species Palaemon carinicauda. The sequence goes on from NC_090728.1 coordinate 10,373,883, forward strand.
GGCTATTCTGAAAGAGGAAGTGGATTATCTACTGGCAAACAATCTGATTTTGCCAAGTTCCTCTCCGTGGGCCTCTCCTTGCTTGTTGGTGAGGAAGCCCAATGGCAAATATCGGATGTGCACAGATTATAGGAAAGTAAACGCAGTTACCCTTAAAGACTCTTATCCATTACCTAGAATAGTAGATATCATAGATGCCATTAGTGATGCTAGATACTTAACTCAGATTGACCTTATGAAAGGATATTATCAAATTCAACTAACAGAGAGAGCTAAAGATATTTCAAGTTTTATAGTGCCTTTTGGACTCTTTTCATATAATGTCATGCCATTTGGAATGTGTAACGCCCCATCTACTTTCCAGAAGATGATCCAGACAGTGACTCAAGGACTTGAAGGAGTATATGCATATTTAGACGACATTGTGATAGCAACCTTCTCTTGGGAAAAACATCTCCAACTCCTGGAAGAAGTTTTTAGGAGATTAAGAGCAGCTAATCTTACCATAAATCTTTCTAAGAGTAACTTCTGTAAGGCTACTGTAACTTACTTAGGTCATAAAGTAGGTAGTGGTAAGGTATTGCCTAAAGAGGTTAATATAAGATCTATAATGGTGTATCCAACACCCCATGACAAAAAGTCTTTACGTACATTTTTGGGTATGACTGGATACTATAAGAAGTTTTGTCCAAATTATTCTAGTATTACGGGGCCATTGTTTGAACTTACCTCGAGCAAGAAAAAATTTGAATGGACTAATCAGCATAAAGAAATTTTTCACCAACTGAAATTATTAATGTCATCTTATCCTATTCTTAGGGCACCAGAGTTTGATAAACCTTTTTATCTTCAAGTAGATGCCAGTAATTATGGACATGGTAGCGTGTTACTGCAGAATATTGGCAAGGATGACAACACCCTGCCTCACTTGCATCAACTTTTTCCTGTGGCTTACCACTCTGGACGCTTCACTGGATCACAGTTAAACTGGCCTACCATAGAGAAGGAGTTATATAGCATAGTTTCTGCCATACTTCACTTTAAACCATACATTGAGGGACAGAAAGAAACTATTATATTTTCTGACCACTTACCACTTTGTTTTTTGGAGAAAGCTAGGCTGTCATATCTTAAATTACTTAGATGGTCATATATCCTTTCGTCGTCAAATGTTAAAGTAGTGAGGATACCTGGAACAGCTAATACTATTGCAGATGCCATGTCTCGAATGAAAGAGAAAGTACTTTGTGTCCAGAATAAAACTTCATACATTGTATTTTCCAACAGAAAAGCAGTCTCTAACCAAGGGGGAATATTACGAAAATATTATTTTGACTACTTCTCTGTTGCACCAGCGCCATCTAGCTATCGCTAAGCAAACACTCCAGCGCCATCTAGCCATCGCTAAGCTAACGCTCCAGCGCCATCTAGCCATCGCTAAGCAAACGCTCCAGCGCCATCTAGCCATCGCTAAGCAAACGCTCCAGCGCCATCTAGTTTTCGCTAAATCGGCAATGAATTGTATATATTGTACATAATCCTTGATTAAGCATATAAGTTTACTTTTTCCCATTTGTTTAAATCTAGAGCAGTCTGGTTTACCCAACCAAAGTGTAAAGTGTTATTTTAATTTATACTTAAGCTGTTTATAAATGTATTGCCATTCATTCTTGAGTGTCCTTTCCCGTTGGTGTTGCATTATTTATCTACAGTAGCTGTTGACGAGTAAATTAAGAACTGAAGTGGTAAGAACATTGGGGCCATTGAGGGTACAGTTCGCATTCCTCGGAAGAAGGTTTTAAATCTGGAAATGAGAATATGAGGAACGTGACAATATATATATATATATATATATATATATATATATATATATATATATATATATATATATATATATATATATATATATATATATATATATATATATGAAAGAATCGTGAGGCATATCATAATTTTGAAAACCTTGTAAGGTGTGTTATATAATCTTCGTAGAAGAAAGATGGATAATACAGAGATTGAAAGAGAAGGAGAAGCACAGATATAGCCGAGGAAGATAAGCTTTAAAACAGATTTTTTAGATTAGAAACAAATGGAAACACTTTCCAATAAAGAATTGGATCAAGAACAGACTTTTGATATAATTAATAGAGATATACGTGAAGGGTGGTGAAGATTTGTGCTATAGGGAACAATTTGTTCTATGAGTATTAAGTGAAAATAGAGGATGAAAGCATGTGTCCAGTAGAAAGGGCCTCTATGAACAAGGGAATGAGATAAAAAAAAAGTTTCAGGATTCCATTACCTTATTATATATCTAATTACTCTATCATCTTCGAAATGAATCCAACCAGTCTTAGACTAAATTCAAATAATCATTTATGTTGAGATGTAATCGGCAATTAACAGGTCCAATGATTCCCCTCTCACTGAACACTAGGAATGATTACCACATTTTAACAAAAGAAATGATATCCAACTTTTCTCTTTTGTTCCTCTGCCATAAAGTATGCAAACACATTCATGAAAGGAACTGACTAGTCAACTATTGAGCACCTTATCAAATAAGGATTTTTTTTTTCCTTTTTATGAAATAATAAACATCATAAAATTATTATTTTTTTTCTTTTTGTAACCAACCACTTTGCTCAAAGTACATGCCATCAAAATTTACAGATGGCATTAAAGTAATGTATGATCTTTTATATTTTTACAAAGGTCCAATCAATCACTACTTTTTTCAATGTTTCTTTCTCATCATCCTGATTTCATTCGCATTTCCCTTTTACATAAGTAAAATTAATTCATCTCGCCCAGCGCTCTCTCTCTCTCTCTCTCTCTCTCTCTCTCTCTCTCTCTCTCTCTCTCTCTCTCTCTCTCTCTCTCTCTCTCTCTCATTATAAAATTAAAGCTTAAAAAGAGAAAGAATTTGTATAACATTCCACAATACTAAAAAATTATAAAAAGCAACACTAATGATATTTTAAATGGTCTCATAACTTCACCTAAAATGGCAAGTTATTCTCTCTCTCTCTCTCTCTCTCTCTCTCTCTCTCTCTCTCTCTCTCTCTCTCTCTCTCTCTCTCTCTCTCTCTCTCTCTCTCCGTCTTCGTGTTCTCACAAATATGTATTTCATCCCTCTCTCCGGTATTGTTTAAAATGGCGCTCTGTGTATCTAACATTCACCCATTTGATATTTTCACCTCTTGTTTCAGTTGAATTGTCGTAATAAAGAACCCTCACTGTTCAGTCCCCATCCAAAATAACAATTAAGTACAGTAATGGAAGGCCTCACACATATCGATTAAACTGTGAACAATCCTATCAATTTAGCAATCAGTCTGCAAATTACCTTGTAAAAACAAATAAATGTCATAGATAACGGATGAGAAGTATTGACTAAATTATGAAAATCATCAAAAGTTTTTGTACGGCTACTGTCACTAGAGAATGCGTGGAAATGGTAATTTTTTCTTTAAATTGATGACAGGTCATGTTGAGGGTTGCTTGACAATTCTGGTAACAACAAATAATAGAGAATAAAATTTGTCGATGAAGTATTGAGCAACAAAATAAAACAAGAGCAATCACAGATTTCTGATCTTCGCCAAAGGCTAATGGAATCCTTCATGGCCTAAGATCTATCTCTGCCGGATATTTCGTCAAAATCCGTCAATTTGTTTTGTCATCTTTAAAATAGGATAAAGGCAAATCCAGATCTGAACCGGATCATTTCTATTATTTAATGCGGTCGTTATGACACAAGAATTATCTGTGTTGAATATGTCTTCAAAATCCATCGAGTAGTTGTGACGTTATCTTTAAAATGGGTAAAAATGCAAATCCTTACATAGAATCCGGATCCAGATCCAGATCATCTCCAAAATTTAATGTGGTTGTCCATGTCGTAAGATCTTTCTGTGGTGAAAATTTCGTTAAAATCTGTCAATTCGTATTGACGTTATCTTTAAAATGGCGTAAAGATAAATCCAGATCCTGATACGGATCATCTCCAAAATATAATGGGGTCATCCATAACATAATCTATGGTAAGAATTTCGTCAAAAACCATCAAGAAGTTTTTGACGTTATCTTTATGGCGTAAATGCAAATATGGCTATAGAATCTGGATCCAGATCAAGATCAGCTCCAAAATATGATGGGGTAGTTAATGACCCAAGATCTATCTGTGGTGCATTAAAACCCATTAAGGTAGCTTTGACTTAATCCTATCTACAAAAATTGCGAAGAAAGGCAAATCCGAATCTAGAGACTAGATCCGGACCCGGATCATCTCTAGAATTATACACGGTCGTCCATGATCTAAGATCTATGTGTGGGGAAAATTTCTTCGAATTCCGGTGATCACTTTTGACGTTATTCTGTCTACAGACAGAACGACAAGAAAATAAAGCATCAACTAGAGGGGCACCTAATATAACGCTCATATCCGCCACGGAAGCTCATTTCTCGACCTTTCCCGTGACATTGAACTTTGACCTTTCAAAATTTAATCATTTCAAGAGCTTTACAGGACAGTTTAAAATCCTTGCAAGTTTAATTACTTTACGATTTAAATTGTGGCCCTATGGTTGATGAATGTACTTCAAACTTTTGCTTGACCTCGACCTTGGACTCGACCTTAATCTTTGAATTTAACACATATTAATTGGTGTGGAAATTCATACACTCAAATATGAACCATGTTTAAAGTATCTGTGACAACGATGTCCAAAAATATGACTGATTACGTGAATTGGACATTTTGCTTAACCGTGACCTTAACCTTCGACTTTGATCTTCCAAACTTTCATCATTTTCAGCTTTCCATATAACAACTAATCTCTGCAAGTTTCATTACTCTACAATTAAAATTATAGTCAGGAAGTTGTTCACAAACACACATACAAACAAACACACAGGGTTAAAGCATAAGCTTCATCCAACTTCGTTGGTCGAGGTAACTAGAGGGGCATTCAGTAGAGCGCAGACCCCACCGTGGCAACTTATTTTTCGATTTGTTGTTTGATTTTGACCTTGAGCATTGTACTTATCGTGTATTAATTGCCTAAGTTTTTCTATGAACCAAGCTTTAAGTCTCTCTGACAACGATGTCCAAATTTATGGGTGATTACGTGATTTGGACATTTTGCTTAACTGTGACCTTGACCTTTAACCATCGAAAATTTTACCCTTTCCAGTGCTTTACATAACAGTTAATCCCTGCAAATATCATTACTCTATGATAAAAATTGTGGCCAGGAAATTGTTACCAAACAAAGACACAAAAACAAACACATAAACAGGGGCGAAAAATAACCTAGTTGGCAGAGATATTAAACCAACTTGATCACATAACCTCCTTAGCGGAGTAAAAGAAAAAAAAAATAAATAAAGTAAAATAAAAAACATACCAAATTATATATTTTTTTAGTTTCAATGATTCAAGTGCCCGAGTATTGCTATCATTTCCGCATGTGTGATATTTAATATCATAGTTTTTCAGTAAAATAAAAAAAAAAAAAAAAAAAAACAGTTTTAAATTGGTAGTAGAACGGTATTATTAATTTGACATTTGCTAATAAAATTTCATTGACCATTAAAAAATGCATTGTTTAGTCTCCATAATGTGCAGAGTGCATTTGTTTAAAATTATGTCATGAGATTCATTAATACCAAGCCTACAATCTGGAATATCGACATCTGAGGTCTGTACAAATAGAGTAGCAACTTCTGCATAGGCCTCTGATTTGATAACTAGGCCTAGTTTCATGTTTTTGTGTAAATTTAGCCACCCTAAAAGAGTATCTTAGAAACACTTACCTGAGATTGCATTTCTGTAGTCAATAAACAAATTTTCAACAAGTAATTCCGTATGTTAGTTAAAAAGCCGATGAAAAAAAGTAATATTGACTTCTCTAACTTATGTAACCGTTATAACGGCAGAAAATTGCTGCTTGAGATGTTTCACATCCATCTTGCAGTCGATAAATGATTATAGCAGCTACTATTGATTGCATTTTTTCAGAGTCACTCTTTACAGAGGGAAATACTTTATTACTGTAAAAAAAAAAAAAATCTAAGAATATATCATTATTTTATATGAAACTTTCCCTTTCAAAAATACTCGAGGTTGCAAAATGCTTCTGGGAGCAGCGGCACTAACCGACGCAGAAAACTTAGCAGAGGCTTCCTGGTCTCCCAACCATTATCCTTCACTCACAAACTTTTATAATGGAAGAATTTTGTGGATGAAGGTGAGGTGGAGTTGAAAGTTCAATGAAAATGGGGCTATGGATTGAAGGGATCTCTGCATGGCGAATTACCACAGCGTTTCATTCAACGGTAGGCCTATTCTAACTTGCTGCTGTATAAAATCCACAAATCTTGGAATTCAAGAAATTCAAAACGAGTGATAATAGTATTTAAATTTACATATGATGTGAAAGTTGGTAATTACAGCAATAGTGTTAATCTTCACGATTACTAATATTCTTAATGATCTAGGATAATAAAAATAAAGAAAGCAGACAGAGCATAATGATTTTGAAAGATTAAAGCTTAATTTTGTAAATCGAATAAATATTAGGCTTATTTTTTGGGAATGACTACAAAAAAAAAAAAAAAAAAAAAAAAGAATATGAAGTCCAAAATCACACGACTTGTGACCTTTTGAAAAATAAAAAAATTCTGCGAGAGAGAGGGAGAGAGAGAGAGAGAGAGAGAGAGAGAGAGAGAGAGAGAGAGAGAGAGAGAGAGAGAGAGGGGGGGGGGATAATTAGTAACTTCTGTCTTTACATATACCAAGCAGACCTGAAAAAAGCTTATGGGTTGCGCTAAGATATTTGTGTATGAATTAAAGATTAATAAAATGTAACATATCAATGTGTAGAAATATCTCTTGAAAGAGCAAGCACACAAATTAGGAGCAGCGATATCTTAACAAGCAAGTGATTCATACATACATCACACATTCGGCTTCTGGACGTCATCGTGGTAGGACCTCCTCCCAGCTCTCTCCTGGCAGCCATCATAGCAGCTACGATCAAGCTCGGATCCGACCTCCGCCTCCAGCAGCAGCGCTCGAGTGACAGTTCCCTTGCGGCCGTCCACGCAACCTAACCTTTCATCCTTACCCTCCCCCTCCCTGCCCCACCCAACCCCTTACTCTCAAGTACTACTCTGTCTCTCTCCTCCTCGAACTACAACTCTCGTACTAACACCATCAGTAGCCCATTTCCCCCGGAGTAGCCGTTGTGGTCTTAATACTCTCTGGGGGCACTGGGAGTGCTGTACCGTCTGGGCTCCTACTTCTTCAGTAGTGCCTACATAGGATAGGGCTTAGGCATTAGTCACTGTCTCTCATGAAGTGATAATTAACATCTTCTATCCTCACTCCTATAACGTTGTTTGGTTAAAATTCGGAAAATGTTCCTGCAATTTTGCTAAAAAATCATATTTTCCCCACCAAACCCCGGTTTCAAATTCCATCGCACGTTATTCCATCATAATTTGTTTTCGAAAAAAAAAATATTGTTGTTCTCAAAAAGTACGTGAAATCCCGTATATTTATTTTCATTAGGATATCTCGTTTAAGCAGTTCAATCTCCGTAAATTTTTCTCATAAACATACGTGAATATTCAACACAATTAACTAAATGCAAATATCAGTAAAGTCAAAATAAAACACATTAGTCAGGGATCTGACAGTGATGCCCGTACGCAGACAGTATGGAGTATCCTACAGGATAATTCCTGCTTCATCGACAAACTAACCAAATTAAATAACATTTATTTGGCTATAGCTGATGAAGCTACCATAGAAAAGATCATCCTCCCCAAAACTAGGGAAGCACTCCTTAGTACGAACTTTCAGGTTTTAGACCCCCACATCTTAATGCATCACGTACCTTGGTCATAACCCAGGCGGATAGTATAATATATAACCTTTCAGAAGTGGAACTGAAATATTAAATTAAGGTGAGAAATAAAGTTAAAGTCACAAAGATAATCAAATTACCATCAACCAAAACAACCTTCAAAGTTCAACTTGAAAGCATTCAAATGCTAAGACGCTGTCTTACCATAAGACTGCTCATTGGAAGGCACTCATTCCCCCTTAAATACCTGGCTCAGGATATATTTGTCTCTCTATCTCAATGCATGAGATGCTACAAGTACAACCACACCAAAAATGACTGCTCGCGATCATCCACTTACAAAATATGTGTATTACGTGCTTCAGTAGAGCACTATTGGACTAATTGTAATAATCAACAGAATCATAAGTGTATCACATGTAATAGAGACCATCCAACCATGGCAGCAAGATGCTTAACTAGGAAAAGTATGGTTAAGGATCAAGCAAAGGTTCTTAGAAATCAACAATCGCATATTGTTCCAAGCAAGTCCTTTGCACAAGCCTAAGCCCCTACCACCTCTAAGAACTCCTCTCAGCCTATGTTTAGCAGTATTACTCTTCAACAGCAAACAATAATGAATATGGCACTGATCATGGCAAACCTTAGCGAAACAGCTGAGCCAGGGCCTTCCCTGTCAATGATTGATGCTTTCTACAAAGCCAATGGACTTCCACTTATCAAAATCCTTATGGAGATCATCAAATTGGCCAATAAAGTTTCAGCAATGCTGAAAACTGGAAACGACAACAACTCTCAACAAACTGTGACAATAAATGAAGTAGAGGATACAGATGAGATCAACAGGAAAAGGATTCTAAATGACTCAGATTCTGATATCTCTGAGCCTGCAAATCCTGCCAAGAACCAACCACAACCTTCTACCTCTACATCTGTACCATAGACATTAAACTACAAGGAGCCACTGCTCTCCCTACCCTTCCCCCTATCAAACAATCTAAACCAAAAATTGGATTAAAACTTTATACCACTATCAATACGGCAAATCGTCCAAAATCCGCAACTCATGAAGCCATCAAGAAGATGATATTTGAAAGTAATACCATTAAATATTTATTCACGGAGAAATATGACAATGATACAGTTTTTCAATTCTAGGTCGCCCAGATCAATGCGGATAAATTCAAGAGGTTAAAGTCCGGATTTTATGACTTGACTAAAGGACAATTAAATACTGGATATTCTCACAGTAATTCAAGATAACGTAATAAAGTGCACATTCCACAGAAGTAAAGAACTCATCAATATCTACTCCTCTCTTTCCCCTCACCTCATACTTCTTAACTCAACAGGAATTCCTAATTCCTCCCGTATCAAGATCTGGAACTATAATGTGTTCCAGTGTAACACCTCTGGCGAGCAAAGCGCTGGAACAGCAATAGCAGTTAGACGGGATGTTACTTTCAAATTAATAGATGGTTTCAATCATGATTTGATTGGTATCGAAATACAGACAGTACGGGGTCCAGTAATAGTGGTAACTACTTATCTACCCCCAAGAAACCCAGTATTTCCACAGCAGGATATATTATCATTAATGAGATGCAACATCCCAGTCTATCTGCTGGCTGATCTTAATGCACCTCATCCCGCGCATGGTCATAATAGAACCAACCATATAGGCACATTAGTCCTCGGCCTGATGAATAAGAGCATCATTAGGTTTCTAAGTCCAGATTTTGATACGTTTTTCAACAGAAGAACCTCTAGTAAGCCTGATATATTTCTTTCTAATAGATTTCATATTTTCAATTATTCAATTACTCAAGGCCCTTTAACCACATCAGATCATCTTCCTATTATTGTAAAACTCACTAGTCCAACAATAGACATCAACAATGTGAACTGGGAACGTTTTAAGGACACACTTGGTGACTCTTTCTCTACTTATGACAAACGCGATATCGTCTTATAGGATAATTCCCATATGGACGAAAAATACCTTTTTGGTATAGGAGGATCAAGGAAGCATCAGAGCTCCATATCCCCTCCAAAACACTCATGAACTTCCCTTATACCAAAGAATCAGTTTCTCTTAAACCACTACAGATTTGTTATAAACAAGCCCTGGAATTAATTACTATCCGAGGTCCAACTCAACAGCTCTCAGATTACATTCATAACATTCAAGAACGGATCAAAATAGAATCTATTGACCTTATTAATTCAACCTGGAAGGCTCTTTTAGATAAATGTGAAGACTACTATGAAGACCCTTCAATATTTTGGAAAATTATCAGAAAACTGTTAGATTCAGCTTCTCAACCCATAGCATATATCATCCATAATAACGAGAAAATCCATTCATCCCAAGAACAGGAGGTGATTTTCAGATACTTCTGGTCTAATATCTTTAAAGTCAACACAAAATAAAATCTAAGGTTTGACCAACAACATGAGCAGCATGTCACTGAGACAATCCGTGAACATGCTGATCGTATAATACCCTATGATATTGTAGATCTTGGGAGGCTTGACGAAGATGACCCATTTCTTAAATTAATTCAGCTCCAAGATATAATCAAAGTAATTAGAAATTTTAGAAACAAAGCTCAAGGCCCCCCTCTAAAGTCAATATACTTATCCTTAGAAACTTATCAAACTCAATGATCGCCATTCTTTGTAACATCTTCAATGAAACTTTTAGTATTGGTTATTGGCCAGAATATTTCAAGTGAGCATTACTACCTTTCGTAGGGGAAAAGGGCAAAGATCTCACCTCAGTCTCTAACTACAGACCAGTATCCTTATTAGAGCCTCCTGGTAAGATTCTTAAAAAAAAGTCATTAAAGAAAGGTTTGATGATTTCCTTGAGGAAAATATACTTACAAATAAAAAACCAATATGGATTTACAAGGGGCAAAGGGACTCAGTTTGCATTAGCCCAACTTTATGAATTCATTGTTGTCAAGTCAAGTCTTAGAGGTAGCTGCAACCTAATTTCTAGAGATGTCAGCCGGGCTTTTGATAAGGTATGGCATGAGGGTCTTCAATACAAATTGATAGAAGCACAATTACCAAATCTAGCAACCAGGTTATTATGCAACTTTCTTGACAATAGAGCTGCTATGATGAAAATAAAAAGAAATATATAGGACCAGAGTTTCCGTTACTCTCTGGAGTTCCTCAGCGTAGTGTTCTCTCCCCTTCACTTTATAACTTTTATATTAAAGATGCCCCTCCTCCTATTCAAGGTTGTCTGCAAATAGTGTTTGCAGATGATCACCCCCAAGCAATTACTATCCCTAACAAAAATAAACGTATGCTACGGATAAAGACGGTCAGGGAAATACAAAAATAAAAATCAATAACTACGAAAAGATATGGAAAATAACCACAAATATGAACAAATTTCAGCTCCTCTTAATTTCAGTTCGCAATCCCGCAGAAATTATAATAGACAATGTAAGAATTCCATTTAAACAGAAGGTACAAATACTTGGGTGTAACTTGAAAAAATTTGACATCCTTCCATATGTAAAAATGAGAATAACTGCATCTAGGGTAACTCTCAATAAATTAAAACGGTTTCAAAATCTGTCAACCAAAACTCAGCTTTGCTTATATAAATCATTAGTTAGACCTCAGTTACAATACCCCACTATAATATTTGGAGCACTTAGTAAAATTTCACTAAATAAAATGCAGGCAAGACAAAATAGGGCTTTGAGGGGAGCCTACAAAGAGAGCCCTCCATATTACAATGAAATCAGGGAATTACATCAGTATTCTAAATTGGAGCCTCTCAATGTCAGGTTCCAGAGGATTGGCCAGAAAACCTGGGACAAACTTGCTTTAGACGATGACAACCTTTGCATCCTAACCCGAAATCTCACTATTGAACATGGTGAAGTTGATATTTAATTAAAACATAATTTTTCCACAATCATACCTTTTTAACCATTCAAATAGATGTCACACAAGCACACTCCTGCAGCAGGGCTAGACATTGAACCAAAAATCCTTTCCTCTCCCTGCCTGTCTTTTCTTTTCTCAAACTGATTCTAATACTATCTAACATCGCAAGAGGGTCTGCCACTCTCTTTTATTCTTCTCCTGTACTTCTCCTTCCCCCTTTTTCCTTATTCTTTCCCATCCCGAGTACCTGCCTTCGGGCTATAAACTGTATTGTATCCAGGGGTACTTTTCCTTTCCCCATATTCCCCACTTCCCTATCCTTATCCTTATGGTTAACAAGCAACTCACCAGTAACTGCTGGTTCTCATCACAGGTCTTGTTTGTCCAGTTTCCTTTGAACTGGCCATATTTTGATATTCAGTGTATGCGAGTTCACATAACTACTATCCATTTCAGACGCCATAATGCCTCGCTATTTGTAAATGTCTTTCAAACGAACAGTCTGATTAATATGTCAATTTTGCGAAGCTTATTTGACACCCAGAGACACTTTAAGACACTATAGTATACTACAAAGTGTGTTTCATGAATAGGTATATTCTTGGCATTGAAGGCGAAGCTGTAAGATCAGACAAGAGAATAGAACAGACCGAAGAAAAGTGACGCCATGTGGTAATGACGTGTAGACATTCACGCCACTTCCTCGCTTTCCTTATTGCCTGCCTTCTTATTCTCACAAACCATTTCCTTCCTCTCTCTCTCTCTCCCTCTCTCTCTCTCTCTCTCTCTCTCTCTCCTCTCTCTCTCTCTCTCACGTGTGTTCGCACACTTCCCATGGTGTATTACACTTTGCATGAGTATACTAATATACAAGTAGAAAAGATATACTGCTATGTCGGATCATCTATGCACACGCTAGTGATAACAGCTGTAGATTATTTGACCGTTATGTCGAACAAAATGGAAATGATCTCAAAACAAGACTTAAAACACATGGATATAATGTTTAATCATATAATCAAGCTATCAATTAGGATAGATCAAAAGAGATATTGTATTTTAGGCATATAATACACGAAATATCATAAAATCATGTAGCATAAAGAAAACCCGTGCAATAAAGATCACCAGTAGCTTGGGAATATATAAAATTGATGACCTGTTTGTAAGCGCTGTATTTAGAAAATTGTCAATTTTAAACCAACTGTGTAGTAATCTTCATGTTTTTGTATCGATTCCATTTTACTTCTGTCACAAAGGTGATTAGGAAATTGTTACCAACTTTTTGTAGAGTACTATTTAGCTCATAGGAGATGTGACAATTTTGTTGTGAAAGCGCTCGGTTAAATCTTTTTTTTTTATGATGCTTTCTCTAGCATAGTGACATTTTATATATATATATATATATATATACACACACACACATATATATATATATATATATATACATATATATACACACACACATATATATATATATATATACATATATATATATATATATATATATATGTATATATATTTATATATTTATACGAAGTTGGTTTAGCGTAGAGTAAGTAATTTAATCATGTATTTCATTTATGTATTTCATTTGTGTATTCAAGAAGTCCCGCTCGTAAGTGAGTTTCTCTCATGAAGGTATAAATTTTGTATGCAAATTTCCTTAGACTTTCGTCATCAATTTCATTGTATTCTTCATTCAAGTCAGTATATGTAAATTTTCATTACTTTTAAGAATTAACTTTCTATTTCATGTATTTGTTATAGAGTTTTACGTAACTATATAAGAATGTTATATGACCCTACGAGGTATGAACGATGGCTTTTGTAAATCTTTTTTGTGCCATGTTTGTGAGAAAATGCGCAATTCTTATATTTGCCACATGTTTTAGAAGGTTTTCGAAATCACCAGTGTTAGATTTTATCTTGTGTTTTATTTCCCAGAATGGTAGGTGAGCGGAGCAGTTGAGAGAGAGTCTTCAGAAACTAAGGTTCCTCCCCTGAATTTTTATCTAGTTGATAATTTCGCCATTGCTAGGGGCTGACCCCCAAGCCATGAGAATAATCACTTTAGAATAATGTAGAAGTAACTAAGTCATATATATGCACCCCAAGGATGCATGGCAGCAAAAGACACCCAGCCTGTCCTGTGAAGAAGCCAAAGTATATTCCACTCTCTTTCTCTCTCTAGCCAATAGTGTTCTCTCCAAAGTGATTAAGTTTAATTACAGCATACAGTATATCGTGTGTAGTGAGTTGAAACGTTACTGAAGACATTATAAGGTATTTCAAATTTATTCTGTTGTGGTGAGTGTTGGTATTGTGTAAATCTTCGTAAATTAACTAGGGAGATTTAGATACAGACGTGAAATATATTCCTATCGTTATCAGGCTAACTACTTTCATTAAGTGTCAAAACTAAATAATTGTATGAATTTTATATTCCAGTGAAACAAGAAAAAAATAAACTATTAGAATTTGTAAGGCTGACCATGTTTACTTAAGATTATCCAGGCAATGGCTGCTTATAATTCAGCAGGTAGTCTTATAGCCTCCCAAACCTTCCATTACTAACTTACGAGGATGGTGACGTTGAAGACACTTCTAGAAACTATGGAGCTTGACCCGGCTCGTACTTCTATGTAACAGATTGCCAGGCAGGGACATCTCCAAAAAGCTTTATTTACATGTTCCCAAGTATTTTGTCATTAAAGTTCCGCTTCTTCCTGTTATGCATGTGATAAATCTTAAGGCTCTCTCTCTCTCTCTCTCTCTCTCTCTCTCTCTCTCTCTCTCTCTCTCTCTCTCTCATTTTCTGTATAGATTTCATTTTCTCGTAAACAATCTTCTGGACGTCCAGTCAATCCCTTTTCTGATAAATTATAAGTTTCACATCGATATCAATGCAAATGAAAACAAGAATAAGGTTGATTAAAGAGTAAATAACAAGTACTAGATCGAGTATTCATCTCATTTATAATTGAGTTTATATGTTTATATTTTTTTTTAATCTCCTAACAAAAGAAACTTTCATGAGGAGTAAAGCAGAGTGTAGAATATAGAAATCCACTTTTGATGGCATTTTGTTTTAAAGATTTAAAGGTCGCTTATGCATGGCAGAGGAAAGGGACAGTGACATTGCCCTATCAAGCAAGACAATGCCCTAGAGACTGACCATATATACATGTGATCGTGCCGAAGCCCCCTCTCCACCCAAGCTATGGCCAAGGATGGCCAGGCAATAGCTGCTGATGACTCAGCAGATAGACCTATAGGCTCCCCCAAACCTCCCATCCCTAGCTCACAAGGACGGTGAGGTTGCAGCGACCAAGGGAACTAACGAGTTGGAGCAGGACTCGAACCCCAGTCTGGCAATAACCAGGCAAGGACGCTACAACCAGGATACCACAGCTATAAAAAAGGCCTTTGATAGTGTGCAGCAGCCAATTTTGTGGAGATTCCTACGTGATTATGGAATTCCTATTAAATGTGGGAATTTGATTAAATCTGTTCATAATCATAGTATATGTAAAGTTACTGTTAGTGAAGTACTATCAAATGAATTTCTAGTTAACAGCAGAGTACTCCAAGGGAATGTGTTGTCACCTATGATTTTTATCCTCCTCATGAATTTTGTAATGCGTAGAGCAGTTGGGGATAGTGGAGAAGGATTGGAAGGGATAGGTAATAGGAAATTAGCTAGCCTAGAGTTTTCTGAGATACTGTCCTTGTTAGCAGAATACCACAGGTCTTGCAAAGACTGCTTAACAGGATCCATGATTAATCACTTGAGGTTTGGCTAAAGGTAAATAGAAGAAAGACAGAGATGATGTGAACGGAATATGCAAAGGAAGAGTAAATATCACTGGATGAAGAAAGGATTAATAAGGTAGAATTATTTAAGTATTTAGGAACTATGATCCCCAATATAGGGTCATCGGAAACGGAGTTTAGTGAAAGATTGAAAAAAATAAAAACCTGTCAATAGCCAGGCTAAATAAATTTTTGAAATACAATCGCCTGAAATTACATATACAAATCAGATTATATATCAGTTTAGTGAGATCTGTGTTACTCTATGGACATTAGTCGTGTTATGACAAGAAGCAATATCCAACAAAATCCTCAGAAGAATATTGGGAGGTAAATGGCAGGACATGATTAGAAATGAAACTATGAGAGAGATTACTCAAGTGCCATATGTGGATGAGATCATGGTGAGGGATAGATGGGGATGGTTTGGGCATGCTCTTTGCACTCCCCAAGAGATATTAGTTCACCAAAAGCTCAGCGGGGCTCTATAAGGCACTAAAAGAGTTAGCAGACCCATTTCTATATGGCTGAGAACGATGAGGCTTGAAGTGGGAAATGATGAGTGGAGTAGTATAAAATTAAAAGCTCAAGATAGAGACGACTGTCAAAATCTAACCGAGGCCCTTGGCGTCATTAGACGTAGGAGGAGATGATGATGATGATGATGATGATGATGAAAGCAAAGGTACAATTAGAAAGAGGATGAGAGAATAATTTATAAATAAAGTAAAAAAAAAAGTAATAACAATGAAGTTCTACTTAAAACGAATATAGAATAAATTACATAAAATAAAAATGAATACCAAGATTAGTAAAAATATTTTAGAAAAAAAGATACTAGGTACTAGCTACCGTAAATATTAGTCTTTATTGACTTGCATAATTCTTCTGTAAAAAAGTGACAGAAATTTATTATATGATAATACAAGTTTGAGAGTGATATCGTTTCCTATGCCATAATTTTTAGTACAAAAGGCTTTCGTCACTACCATTTTTTTTCTATATAATATGTTTTATATTCTCATCAAACGCGCAGATACAAAAAACAGGGAAAAAAATCCCTTTGCAACAGCTATTGACATTCTGGAGGACAACTCCCCTTGATTGCCAAAGTAAGATATTCCCCAAGTGCCAGTAACACATATCTGTATTCCGTCTAAAATATTTGAAGGAAAAGGTATTTCGTTTTATTTGTTAGCTTTATCTTCCAATGCATTCTTGGAATGTTTTGTCACATTTTTTTTTTTATTTCCCTGATCTTTTATGTCGTTCTTTTCATTGTTTATTGCAAATCATCGAAATTAACGTTTTTTCTCTATGAAAGACGTGAAAGTATAGATCAAGCAGACTTCATTTTAAAAATAAAGTTCCATTAAGAACTCCACATCCAAATAATTCTGTCAATATAATCCCGTATTCACCTTTTACTGATATTTTGCCATTTAAAACTATATATTCGCACAAAAGGGAATAAATGTTTACATCTATTCCTTTTTACCAAATGCAATGTTTTCAAATGCGTTTTCTCTAGACCACCCGCGAAACAATAGTCAGGCGTCTCCATTACTTCGTGTTTTAACTGCTGGGCAAAGGATGAAATCCCTGAGAAGAGAAAAAAACAGAATATCTCTGGCTACAACTTCTCCAAATACAAACCCAACAGAATCATTGGCAGCTCTTGAACTCTACTATGTGCTTCGCGCCACTCTTTTCTGTCGTGTACGCTCTACCTTTATAACCAACACTTTCCTCTATGATACATTTTTTTTTCTCGATGTTATCTGTACGCCTTTCCTTTTTTTATCTCAAGCTACAAGACCAACACACCGCAAAGCTATTATGTATTTTGACCTTGATAACCTCTTCGTACAACTTATTAGTATTTATGAAGGTATTTGACTTGCAATAGTCTTATACTCTGTGTGATACACAAACTATTATGTATCGTTCCTTTTTTCTTCTATCAGCATTTAGCATCAGTATAAATCCTAATATAGGCAAAAATTTTCGATTTCTTTAAAATGGTGTCTACCTGTGATTTCCCCAGAACACTAGTTTCTATAGTAAATTTTGTAAATGTTTTTAACCCAACCATATTTAGCTATTGTGACTAAATCACTATTTCAGCCTGCTATTCTTCATCTGCTTATATAATTCTTCATTGATTCTGCTTAAAATTTACGTTTAGCATTCCACTCTTCCTGATAATTGCTTAATAGTGTTTAACTCCGATCTCCAATAAAACCAACAATAGTAGGACTATATCATAATTTTTTTGAGGTGTATATTATCGATTTCCCTTTTATTGTTTTATCATTACCAATGCCCTTTCCAAGAAACTTTTCAATTGCATTATAAGGGCTTAATGATTACTCATTGTAGACCATATCGTTCTACATATCCTATTCAATATCCATATTTGCATTTTTCATCACCATTTCAGTTGCTCTCCTCTTCATCTTTTACTGCTGTCTTTTTCCCAGACAGGAACTTATCTGTTGTAGTCGCAACCCTCGCAAGATCGTTAGGGAAGAAATAAAAGATATGAAATTCTACCGAGGGCGTAACTTTATGGAGAGACTGCGGCAGTGCATTAGTGTGCATAGCAAATAGACACCTTCCTTGCATCTCTTATTTCCAGTAGAGAACTTTCGACGCAGAAATCAAGGAATTTCTTGTCCTTTTTATATATAATTATAATAGTTTCTTGGTTGCATTATAATTCCACGGTAAAGTGGATTCGTCTTTCATGGGATCTACTCAGTTTATTATTTCCGAGTATAAAAAAATAGAAATCCATCACACATGTTTACTAAATAATGTAGTACTCTGTTACCACAAAAGAACAGGGATGATTTCTACTCAAATTGCTGGAGCTAAATTTTATAGAAGTTTTTTCAATTAGGTTAAAAAAGACTTTAGACAGGTGGTAAGTTAATAAGGTCAATGTCACCATACTTTCTATCTAAAACTACTCGCGTTCGAATCCTGGTTAATACAGATGGTCTTATCATATGTAATTTACACTGGTTGTTAATTATTCCCCTGAATAATGGAGCCTAAATGGAAAGGAAACTATATCTACGAATATAGCTAATATGGAAGGTGCCTTAATTGAAGAGCTTGATTCACGTAAGTATTACAGAACCAATACCGTAAACAAATGGTAATGTAATAGAAGACCAGAGTCGCGAGAGAGTGCGTGTCAAGGACTGTGAGTCCAAGGGAAAGAAATATGAAGAATGTTGAAGTACCTCAGTATTACGAAAGGTGTAGGCGTCCGATGCTAAGAAATAGACAAAAAAGATAAATGTGTGACGATTGACTCTTTTGGAAATGTATTTGCGTAGAAAGACCTGAAAGGGTGACACACAACAGGAAGACGAAGAAAGGTACTATAATAAAGATTTGGATAAATGAAATGAAATAGTCATTAGAAAGGAAGGGCCTTAATATCCAGTAGTAATGAGAATGTGCAGATGGCTAAGCCTTTTTATGTAGGTGTATGAATCAGCTATTGATGTGGAGGCTTTCTGCGTAGGGAGATCATCTACATATCTCAGTTACAGCATGAATATAGCAGTGACCCTTGTGGTCTTCACTTATTATATTCAAAACGTTCATCAAAATAAAATTGTAGAAAACGGTAGGTCATTATGTCATCCCCCAGGCCAATTTGTATTGAATATTTGTTAGCTAGTTTAATAATGAATCTGCTGAAAAGGGATGCATTTAATCTTCGTAATCATATTTTCCATCCGATCTAAAACAAAGTATATGCACCAATCTTAAAGAACTTTTTAGCCAAGAACAATTACAAACATGTGTCTTGAACCATGTCCTCTTTCGTAGAGATTGAGAAGTACGACATTAAAATGTAATGAGATATGAATCTCGAGGCGAAGACGGATTAAATATCTTCGGTATTTACCCTGTACATAGCTTAGAGGATAAAAATGAAGAAAATTAGCTTATTTACGAATAAGGAAACTAATTTCATAAAATCAAGAACGATTTATGGCATCAGAAACTAGGAAGGGTTTTAGATTATTCAACCGGTGATGACTAGAGGTTGCTGTCAAAAACATTACTTAAAAAAAAAAAAAATCATATATGAGGTATTGGAGAGAATTGATTGGTGAATAACGAAATAATTGAATTCAGGGGGCTTCTTTAAGTCAAATATCCATTGACACATATAGGAAATGTATTTCTTCGTGAGAACCTCCCAACAATAAACATCCAAAATTAGCACTCAGGTATTGGAGCACCAGCAGGGAAAATGTATTGGATCAAGGTTCATAGACCTTGATGTTTTAGTTCCTAAACATTATACACGGACTTTAGGTCCAGATAATTAATGATCAATAAATAATTCGTCTGCATCAGTACCATCTTAGTGTTTAGACGCTACACCTGCTCCGGAATAATAAACCCCAAATGAGAATGCTGTAGAAATTAATTGATTTATGGACAAAACCACAAAGAACGGGAAATAGAGCATCAATGTATTTTCAAATCTATTCTAAAATCTAGCTGCTCATTTAAATCTACAATGAGGATTGTTCGCTTCAACAACTTCAGGAAGAGACTCCCTTGATGTATATCTCAATCGACCTTACATACCACTGTTTCTTTAACTAACATCCTTTGAATAGTGTAGTTGGAGCGTGTAATAATTTTAACTACCTGTGGCGGAGGGATCTAAATGAATAATTAGATAACCTTTAAATAAACACAATAGCGTGACAGAGACACAGCTCTCTGTGAACTAGAAATCCACTGTATAACATCCACTAGAAAAAAAAAATCACAATAAGTTTTCCCTTTAATTTTGATACCTCTATCCTCCTCAATATACCTGATCTATATGGTAATTACTAAATTATATTGAACTATTCATAAGGAACTGTTGAAGTGATAATATAGCTGTTTAAGCCCAGTACCATTTAGTGTTTGAAATGCTTGAGGAAATATTAGATGACAATACAAGTCTCTGAGCCTACTATTATTTTGTGATTGAATTGCTTTAAAGAAAGGAAGTAATAAGAACTTTACAATCGCTTTATATTCCCTTGGTCTAATTACTAAGCCTAAACTTTGATGTAACTTGTTGTTAAAAAAATGAAGTAACCTTGAGTAGCCCTAATGTTCTTGTAACATCAAATAAGATTTTTTTATTTCTTTAATAGAACACGGTACTTTTATGATTTCTCAGGATTTATCACAGGCGAGTATGGAATGAGATGTAAATCATGTGATTATGTAATCTGTGGAGTGAAACCTTCTTGAGACCTTTATATATACAATTTGTAATAATTGTAATTTCTACTGGAATTTGAAATAAATTTATATTTTTATAAGGTAATCAGTTTATAGAATAATTTAACTTTTTTATAAATCTGTTACCACTTCGAGTATGATCATTATCTTCCTTACAATTGTTCAAATCATAGACCTAGAAGAAATCTAAGTTAAAGTATTTCAGATAATTGAATATCCTGATTTTCTGAATTTGCAAAATGATAAATTTAACACTGTCTTCGTATCAATTCCTCTTCCCTCCCATCACATTGGTGAACTATGGAATGCTTCGAACACCCAACCCTCTACCAAGCTCACTGCTTCGTCTTTTGTATCCTGTGACGATGACCACCGTCCACCTTGACGTTATGCCCATAATACCACAGTGATGCTACCATTCAAAGCCAGCAGATATCTGTTTGCCTAGTTTTAGTATGCCGAGGTTCAGTTCCACATCAAAGGTGTGAACTGCTCAAGTGTCAGATGACACCTTCCTATATATCTATGAATTGCTTTGCAAGCAATTGGACTTTTGATGCCCTCAAATAATAGAGGTAATACTCACTGTTGCCTCATGCCCGTGTATCCAAATTAGTTTAGCTATCTCAACAACTGTTAGAGGATCATAAGGTATCAATGGCCCTCATACAAATGATCAATACTGCTCGCTACTAGTTTGGTACAGATCATTCTTCTCATGAAATGAAACTACTTCTTGTCCATTAAGCACATTGCTTGACAGAAGCGGTATAAACCACCCATCTTTTTTTCAACATATGGTCCATGAAGGACCAGAAGAAAAGAATCAATACCATTATGGACGGCCGCTTCTTCAACATTTTGAACTTCATTTACAACTTCACTCATGACGAAGGGATTAATCATTCAATACTGACTGAAGCTGCGTTTAATACTGTTGAACATGGACGGTCTCCTCAAAATGTGACTGAGCAGTGAAAAAGCCACCCAACACCCACCTAAGCCACCCCATTCCTATGCCTTAATCAACACAATCAAAAGCCTCTGGATGATACCCCTCACCCTCAGTTATGCTACTACCACACCAGATTTCAGGCAGCTGCTAAGGAACGTGCTATCAGATGAATATGGTAAAAAAAAAAAAAAAAAAATGTGTTACCGGCCATCTTGTTTGGCTGTTTCCTCCCCATTAACAAATCTTTTGTTTTTGCACAGTTCAGGATTTAATAGTCACTTGCTGGTAAATACTGGTACCTATCGTTCCCATCTCCCATGTTTCCTCATAAGGGTGGAATCCCATCATCCTAAGAATATCGATGTCCGCCTGGTGGCCGCTAACGGATCTACTACAAGCTCCCACTGTTACAAGAGGCATGGGGACACAAATTACTGGTGATATTACATCATCGTTCATGTTACACTGCGTCTCATCAATATGGATTTCATTGCCCGTTACCAGCTCGTAGTTGATATCGCATATCGTTGTCCAATCAATGTTAGCTAGTAATCGGCCACAGCTTTGTAATATATTTCCTCTGATCTCATTTTCCACATCATTGCACTCTACCTCCTCAAACTACATACTGTATGTTCATGGTTTCCCCCAAGCTTGGTATCTATTACCGTATTAAGATGATGGTGCTACAAGTGTTTGCAATATTCAGACGTTTATCCCACGAAAATTAGACAGACTTTAAATGCACATTCGTTGAAATGTAAGCAGTGGTCCTTTGTCAAAAGCTTTCTTGACCCTGGTCGTTGTCTTTGCACATCGACCTAAAGAAGGGTTAATACTTATGCCCTTTTGGGAATTAGAGATTTCTTAATAATAGGCAGACGGATCCAGATCACTAACCTCTCTCTAACATCTCTGACATCGTCCTCCTCAGCCAACTGAAAAGGCATTATTAGGTGCCCATGGAGTCCAGAGAAATCCCCAGGACAACCAGCATCCCCACCTACAGAACATATAATTTCAATTACTTCTGCTCTTGCCTTTGCAATGCAGGGGCCAATTCCAATGACTTATGAATAGCATTCTTGGTAACGTCTCCTTCTACATATGTTACATAGATAACATAAAATACTTTACCCCCTCCAAAGAAGACCACTTAAATCAACTACTCCTTGTCCTTGACTACCTGCAACAGAATGGCCTTGTATTCAGGTATGGCAAGTGTACCTTTGGTGCCAAGGAAATGGTATTCAAGGGCCGTGGCATCACTCCTGAGGGTGTTCACCAGCTCCATGAGAAGATATCAACAGCACAGAAACTTCCCATGACATTGCTTGTCAAAGCACTGCAGGTCTTTTGCCAGGTGAACTACTATCACCATTTCTTACTAGCCATTGCTGCTACTCTCGCCTTCCTCTACGACTCCCTTGAGGTCTGAAAGCATGAAGTGGAGCCCCCTTCAGGAGGAGTCTTTTAATGCAAAGAAAGACCTATGAACTACTACTGCTCCACACTTTCCTGTGCCAACTGCATCGCTCTCACTTTCACTGATACCAGGGATGCCGCTGTAGGGGAGATACTCGAACAAATGATCAGCAGAAATCTTTCAAAAGCTGAATCAGGCTACTCTTCCTTTGGCTGAGAAATATTAGAAGTTGATTTGGCTGTCTGTTACTTTTGCCACCTCTTAGAGGGAACATCTTTCATGTTTCACATGAAACACATGCCCCTTGTACTACACTGAACAGTCCTACGCCTGGTCCTCCAGTAGGTGTCAACATTTCTCGTCCATTTCTGAATACAGCTGTACCATTCACCTCCCTAAATCTGGAAATGGATTGCAAGGCCTTGGTAGAAGCCCAATAAATATAACTCAAGTACCAAACTTGCAGCAAATCTAATACATCCCTCCGCTGCGAACATTTGGCCCTTGATGATTCCAACGCCATACTCTGGTGTGATATCAGTACCAGTAGGCTACCCCCGTAGTTTTTCTGCCTCC